>NC_142680.1:127500-312500 GCF_964200805.1 Pocillopora damicornis
AGCTGTTGTGGGGTTCTTTGAAGATGAGCAGACATGCCCACTTGTTCCAAGACATTTGTTAGGGGTCTTCAAGAAAACAGTTGGTAAATGAACTTATTTATAAATGCTGATAAATTTTATCAATACTGCACACTATATGTAAATCACATGGATTCTCATTTCCCTGAAAGAATAGGGGTAATTATCACTGAAATTATTTTGTTTCATAGAAATTTAGAGATCTGCAACATGTTTAACTTTTATTTGGTATTTTTTTCCTAGACTATCTCTTCAGTTGTAAGTTAACAGCCATACGCTCCCTACAGTATTGCTGTTTGATGATTCCAGTAAAAAACAGAGAGTTACTTCAGATGCTTTTAAAATTTATCGTTCGACTCGTGGATAACCATGTTATCTCCTTAAGTGATGAGTTACCAACCAAAGAAATGGTAAGGAAGTCTTTTGTTTGATTGTGTAGTCTGATCATTCTGGTGAGAGTAGTCTTAAGAATGATTGTTGTCTGTATGAGTGACTGACATTTTGACAACCTCAGTGGATGTCATGATCAGAGTTGAGTTGATTGAGACAGTGATACAGTGACCATGTGATACATTTGTTATTGCTTAGGGTTTAAGACACTGATTCTCTATGGAGAATTTCAGCGGCATTTTATTGTGCTATTGACAGCTTATCCAGTCCTTTAGCCATGTTGTGTTTGGTGTAACTGCAGACATGGATGCCATACGGCTTGTGTATTTTATGATGGAAAAGTTTCCAGAATATTTCAAGGTAAGTGCCAAGGATATAACTTACTGCAACATTTACATTTCAGCTGAGATTCACCTAGGACTAGGACTGTACACACAACATTACTCTATTAGCTAGAGTTTAAATGACAGAATAAGACCTTGCTAAGACTGAATCCTACCTTTATGGAAAGATAGCTTGTTTTAATTTGTGATTTTTCTTATAAAATGGAACTTATCTGCTATAAACTCTTGCAAGAAATTCTTGAAATTTTTGGTCCCAAAAAGAGAAAAACTACTTTACATCTATGGTGTCTCAAGTTTTCCACATTGGTGGTTTTTATGACAAGTTCAACTCAGATTTACTGTTCATTAGAAGTTTTCCAAGCTCTTGTAAAAGTTTCTTTTGTTGACAGACTGTATTAAGTTTGCTAATATTTTTTTTTCCAGAACCCTGAAGGGCTTGAATTTCAAGTGGAACAGAGGCTCTTGTTTCTGAGGAACTGTCGACAAAGCAAAGTGTGTTTTTGCTTCATGTATATTAAATGGTTATGTCAACAAGTTATAGTTAGCCTATAAGAAGGTCCCCTGAAGGTGCTGCAGCATGTGTGTTTCTTCGCTCATAAGAAAGTTTGGGTGGGCTGATAAGATGTCTGCACGGGTTTGGGACCTCTCCTCAGCTCACTTTAGCCAAGAACTCAAACTTTCTTGCAGGCAAGGAAACACTGGTGCCACAGTGAACTGCTACAGTGAGATGAGATGAGAGCCAGCTCACAGGTGGAGTTATGATCGACAATTATTCTTCTAACATGATTGGGGGAATTTTTGATTATTTCTGTTCACATATTTTCAGTCAACTGTGCCATCTACAGTAACATTTTGTCAAAGGGTCACCCCTGAAGAGTACAAAGAACAGACCTTGATCACATCTCAACGTTCACTTAAGGATCTACTCAACAAAATTGTAGAAGATGAGAGTATAAGTACAAAAGAGAGAAAGAAGCAACTTAAACTGGTATGTTTTTTTATACAATAGTTATTAATTTTGTTCCCTGGCCCTAAAGAAGACTGTGGAAAAAATTTTCATACCCAAAACAATCAGCAAACCATGAATGTTAGACTTGAGAAAATCTTCTACTCCTTCCATGGCTGTAAATCTGCAGCTTAGGGTTCCTGGGAGGAGGGGAGCAGGGAGGGGGGAGGGGATGCATAAGGCCATTACTGTCAAGGAAAGGGTGAAGATGACAACATGTAAATGTTTGTAGCAGAGATAAAATGGGGGAGGAGGGGCAGGCTACAGAAGAGAGAAGGAGGAATGAAGTATGACAGGAGGAATAGACAAGTCATTGGTTGTTATACTCAGGTTACATCACTCATGTCTTCATCCTGCTTTAAACATGTGTTACTAAGATTGTAATAGCAAACATGATTGTATTTATTATTTTGTTTCATAGTTTGAGAGGTCCTATCCTGATATTTACCAAGCAAAATTTCCAGGTGACAATTTGTCAACTTATTCACAAAGATCAGAGAAGCTGAGACAAGTTATGAAACCCCTCACCATACTAAAGAACTTGCGATAACAGCTTAAGGTTGAAGTGTGCAGAATGGCCCATATTAAACTGTTACTTGCAGCTTGAACATTTTATTTAACTTTAGATTTTCATAGATTTGGGTGTTTTTATTTCAAGGTTTTTTCCATTGTATTTTTATCATTTTGGGCCATAATTAAGTCAATTTTTTAAAATCAAATATGATATATAGCTAATTTTAAGACTCTCATTATATGATTGCCAGTAACCTTCAAATAACTAAAGTGTAGAGCCTTGTTATCTGATTCTCTTCCTTTACAAGAGTAGATCCATCTACCCAAACTTTTAAATTTGTTGAACATTGGATCACAAACATGAATCTGTGAAATACAGTATTTTTGGTTTTTCAAGGAAAATATTGAATATTTGAACTACAAAATATGAAATGCTTATCATGTGTATAGTATTCTGATGTACTATAAGGTGAAAGAATAATTCAAGAAGTGATATATTTTATCAAGAGTATGTGGATCTGGCATGTAACAAGGTGAAGGTCATCTTGATTCAATTTGTTTTTGATTTAAATTAGTGCTGTCCTCCGGCATACATTTTCTATTTAGACACATTACTGTTAGATGACTGCCTTGTTTTCATCATTAAAAGATCCAGTTTTTACATGCTTTGCTATGTTTTTTGCTTGCTCCACTCCTGTCAAGTATCCACCATGGACGTAACCATTGTACAACTCATGTGTTGCTTCTCCGGCAAAAAACACCTGCTTGACTGGTGCCTGAAGATTAACATAGTCTTGCCTAGAAATTCCAATGGGTAGGTTTGCCCAGGATCCAAAAAAATACCTGTCAAGTCCCCATCTGGGATAGTAAATGTCTATTGGCTCTGGAATGTTCTTTCCATACATACCTCTTAATACTTCCATGATTTCTTCTTGGGTCTTTTCATTGGACTGGTAGGCCAGCCTAACAGACTCTTCCTCTGTGACAGTTATCAGTAGAATGTTAGTCCCTTTGGGTAGCCGAGAATCAGCTTCCAAATTCTGCATCATTGTGTAGTATCCTCTCCTTTGAGAAGCATAGAGAATGTATTCTTCATCATCCCAGAATTTTGACGGAAATTTGATAAAAATCTTGGTGTAAATCACCATACTGAGTTTAAAAATAGCTTCTAACTTCCACTCAGGGAGTTGAGGTGTGAACGTCACCAATCCGCTCTGCAGGACACCAATACTAAAAGTTAGCAACGCGTAATCTGCATTGTACACATCTCCATTGTCGGTGACGACATTAACGCCATTTTCACTCCATTTTATTTCTTCGACAGTTGTGTTTAACTGCAAACGGGAATCTCCAGGTTCCAGAAACATTCCTGCTAGACAGTCCACAATATGCACATATCCTCTAGGGTCAGTAACAAAAAACTGTTCCCCACCCACTGAATGAATAATTCCATGGTTGGCTATTCCTGCACGGAGAGAAACGTATTTCGGTGGAACAGCATATTCAAAGTCATATTCAAAGTACTCTGTAGCCATTTCTTCCGGGTTTGATGGAAGCCAGTCTGTAAGACGCAGACCAACTCGAGCAGAAATGTCTGCACCACCCATCTGCCGGCGCATGTCAATCATTTTGTTCAATACATCCTCTTCATGTTTCAGAAGGGCCATTTTTCCTCTCTCAGTAGTGTTATTTCCGGTTTCATTTCTAATAACAAATGATCTGTTTTCAACCTTTCCTTGCAATCCACATATCTCTTTCAGTCTCTCGATTGGATTTCCCTTGACTCCTTGAATCCAGTTTGCGCCCATTTCGATAGTTGTCCCTTGGAATTTCATCTTCCTCATTCTTCCACCAATTCTTTCTGTGCCTTCCAAAATCACAAAATCGTTAATTCCCATATCGCTCAATGTCTTCGCAGCAGCAATTCCTGATATCCCACCACCGAGCACAAGGACTGTAGCGTTTCTTTGTAAGGCTGCGCCATGGCTTAGGAAAATCACCAAAGTCAAGAAAATAGAGGACTGTACTAGTCCAAATGGTTTGTCCATCTGAGTTATCAGGACTTGTGTAATAAAGTAACTTTCAGCTCAGCTAATCCCTGCACCTCGGCCTATTATGATGCCCTATGATGCCCACAAAAACATAGGGACCTGGGCCGGCTTGTTCTAGCTAGGTTAATATAACCCAGGGTTAGTGTGAAATCTGATTTCAGATCTGATGGCTTTAAGAGAAAATTCAGTCGGATTCTTTTTGTCACGAATATGATTATTTGATGCTCTATAAAGAACACCAGAAACTATCCTAAAAAGGTATTTGAATAAAGGAATAAAGAAATTCAGATTAAAATTTAACCTTGAGTTAGCGCTAATCAACCTTCGAACAACTGGGCCCTGGGTACTAATACGTCATCAAAACACGAACCTCTATTGCGAAGAGAATTCGCATGGAAAGATGAACATTAACATATATGAAACAGACTTGTGGCAATGTGGACTTTCTAAAGAGTTCATTATCTTCAATCATTAAGAACTGTAATACTTTCTGAAGTTGAAGAAGCGCCAGTATGCCATTGGAAGGAACAAACCCTCTCATAAATGCCCGCGACAGATTATTCCGCGCCCTGTTTTTCAAAATGGCGCTTATGTATGCTCGTTCGTTTCCTCCGCCTGTTCGCCTTCTTTTAGAGATGGGAGTGCTCATGAAGGTATTTAGAAACATGTTTTCTTTTATATAGATGGTTGAGGCCTCTATGTTCTCCTTAAAGGTTTTGTAATTGTTGATATGCAAGATGTTAAATACTGAACAAGTTATCCCCTCTCCCACGTCATGGTTCATTTTCTGGGTTTTTTAAGAACAAGTAAGTCGTGCTTTTGGTTACCCAGGGAAATGTCTTTGAATTTTATTTTTTATGTGGCTCACATAATGATGAACAAGGAATGGAACCCATATAACTCAAGTAAATGTAATTTCATAATAAAAGCTATGTTAGATAGTCTTCATGCTTGTTATTAACGAAGACATTTTAATTGCGTAGGCTTTGTACATCATTGAGTGACCAGTGTTTAAGTACATACCTACTGCATTCAGCAATAAGAAAACACTTATGTTAATTTTTACAGTAGTTTGCCAAAGCCACTGTTCTCTAGATTTCTCCAGGTCATGTCTAGAAAGTAATAAAATTTGCATATGACATAAATGAGGAAAAAGCAAACAGTAGGAGGATAATAATACTAAAACTGGGGGGGGGGGGTTT
Source organism: Pocillopora damicornis (assembly GCF_964200805.1). Taxonomy (NCBI): domain Eukaryota; kingdom Metazoa; phylum Cnidaria; class Anthozoa; order Scleractinia; family Pocilloporidae; genus Pocillopora; species Pocillopora damicornis. The sequence continues at coordinate 133,025 of NC_142680.1, forward strand.
AACCTGAACTCGTTAATCCATTAGAGTTGTCACAATAAGTTTTAAATCTTTCTGATGTTGCTGTGATATACACATTTGAGGCCCTCGTACGTAATGACACAAACAAATCTACTTACTGCAGCACCAGCAAACTCTTATCCAAAGATGTGTCCAGTCTATATTGAATTTGCAGTGATCACTTTTTGTGAACTCAGTTACCTTTCATGATGTTGGGAATTCAGAGAAAGGATGTGCTTATGATCTGAAATATCTTTGGTTGTGCTTTTTTTTGTCAGGCTATCACTTGTTTTGTAATCCTGGGCTACATACACAATGCATTTTCAAGGACTCCTATAAACTGTTTGGACCAGATCAAGGACCAGTGGCCCAGAGATGGAGTACTTAGAGTAGTCATATCACGAAATGTAGCTGTCAGCAGATTATCTGAAAATGATACTACAAGAACTAATTTCACTAATTCTGCTAACATTACAGAAAATATCCTTGTAAATATTAGTAATGTGGGAGCCAATCTTAAATCAGGAGAGAATTATTCATCATCTGTGGGAAATGTGTATGATCATTCATCTAATAATGTGCCACAGAATAACCATCTTCCTGTAAAGGATACTGTTGTGCCAAGTGCTTTTGAACTGTTAGCACCAATCAAGATTGAAGGTAGGCTGTAACTTAACATTTTGTGTGCTCAGTTTCCCAATAGGTAACCTTAGTTTGTTTATCTTCTATATGCAACAATCAAGGAGGGAAGAAGTTAGTGATGTTGTCTTGTTAAGGCTTGTCATCATCAGCTGAGTACAACTTCCATAGAACTTCTATGTGTTGCCTCGAAAGCCTTCATAAAACGTCCTTTAAGGTTGCAACTAATATTGGATCATAAATTATTTTAAGTATATAATCTGATTGTTTTCTAGAGGAAAGAAAAGAAGAATATGCTGTTGAATATGCCTTGGAGTATGGTTTTCTTAGACTTTCCTCAGAATCCAGAAAGAAGCTGGGAATTCCTGTTTTGGTGGTTGAACTTGGTAAGTTAGAATCTCATGACTGAATTTGGTTTAAATATTACGGGATAAAATTGTGAGATAATTGCATGTAACTATACATGTTCTGATTGAAAAAAATTAGCAATCTCTTTTATGGCATAGTTAGATTTCTTTGTGGAGAAAGAATCCTCACATTCTGTCTCGTAGCAGCCCACTGTACTTGTTGGTAATGCATTATGTGGCTTGTATGTTGTTAGACCCTGCAGTGGAGCAGTGTTTTGGAGATAGTTTGAGTCGTTTCTTGTTAGATGAATTCCTTGGATATGATGATGTGTTAATGTCAAGTGTCAAAAGACTGGCTGAATATGAAGACAACAAAGGTGAGTAATGATTTTATTTTTCATTTTTTATTTTCTCACAGTAACTAACAATCATCTCAGCTTTAGAGAGGCTGCTTCAATGGTTAACCTATGGTTTTTTATCTTATTTTTCCCTTCCATTTAATTGAGCTACATGTAACTGTGGGTTAGGTATGCAGACAAATTTACATTTTTCCTTCAGGTTCTTCATATGCAAAGATAATACCCCTCTAAACATAAGCTCCAATATGTATTTTATTTCAAGATAAATCAAGGACATATTAAACTTAATCCTGTGTTATTGTTAATCACCTTTTGAACAATCTGATGCAGAAAAGGATTTGTTATGCATGTATAATAAAAATGTGAAATAACAACAAATTTGTCTTTACTGATATTCACTTATCCATACCCAACAGGTTATCTACGTAACGTTGTGACTGGGGATCATTTTCGCTTTGTCAGTATGTGGATGGCACGCACATCATACTTAGTGGCTCTTGTTCTTATGTTTATTTTTGTAAGTAATTTTGCTTGTTGCCTGTATCTTAATTAGTGTAGCTTTAAAAGATTAAAAAGTTGAATAGCCAATTTTGTCTGATAGCTACATGTACTTGTACATGAATAGATAATTAACTTGGTGTTGTGTTAAGGTTTAACTGTTGTGTTTGGGTTGATCAATCGCATCTCTACTTGAGAATTAGCCATTCAGACTTTTACCTTCTTGCTGTGGGATGTTCTCACTAGTGAGGTGCAGTAAACTCACTGACTCTTTATTGTATTTTCTTTTCAGACTATTTCAATTTCAATGCTTTTGAGGTATTGCCATCATCAAATCTTTGTTTTCATTGGTGAGTCCCTGGTTAAGTTGGAATATCTGATGGTTTATAATTGTGATCTTATCATCAATTATTATTATATTGATGAGAGGTGTCAGGATTCAGCCTGTAGACTTTCATCATGGTCATGATCCTCACAGATTCTTGTGTTTGACACATAAAGCTTTCCTAGTACAAATCTGTAATTTTGTAAATGGCATAGACCTAGGTTTGGATGTATAGTAAAGGACAGGGATGTGAAAGAAATGATGCAATCCATGCATGTTTCAGTTTTGGCACCAAGCAGACTTGTTTGGTTCAGTTTTAGTCATACTAAATTGTTGATTTTCTGGTTCACTCAAGTGAATTTGCTTCAGATGTTGGATTTAAATGTGACAATAGCATTCCCTGCAGCACCTTTGTTCACAGTCATTCTCTCTCTTGTGGGTAGGTAACTTATGTTGTATATGTACATAGTCTTGGTGCTCATATGCGAAGTTACCTTTTATACCAAATCAAAATACTTTTTATTGTAGACACACTCTAGTTATCACTGTTATAAAAAAATTTGATTTAGCTTAATGTAAATTAGGCTGACTGTGTGCTTAGCCCTGTATGTAGGTAAGTGATATATTGATTCTTCGTAGGCTTATAATTAAATTTGTGGAGGTAACAGATCTGACAGCTAAGTTTGTAAAAGGTGTAGAGTGTTGACATTAAAAAGAGCAAGTCACAAAAGTTATTGTTTGCCCTTGTGGACCACAGATGTAAACAGGGTAACCCATTTTCCTTCTACCAGTTCTGCCACTGGTTTGTCTTCTGGCAGTTGGGGATTTGAAAATTAGCCAGATTAGCTTAGAGCACTTTCAATAAAACATTTACAATTCTTTCATACAGGAATGGAAGCTATCATGTCAGAGTTTTTCAATGACACTACAACAAGCTTTTACATCATTCTGATAGTATGGACAGCTGATCAATATGATGCCATTTGTTGTCATACTCAACAGAGTAAAAAGTTCTGGCTAAGGTAGGTACAAGTGATGCTCTATAGTTAATGAAGTGAGTGTTCCTCTTTACCATCATGTTAAACTATTCCATCGTTTGTTCTACCTCAGGTTCTTCTATTTGTATCATTTTGCATTTTATGCATATCATTACCGTTTTAATGGTCAGTATAGTGGACTTGCCCTCGTTACTTCATGGTTATTTATTCAGGTATGGTAAACTTGCTAATACTCACCACTAAGCTGTTACCAGTAGTAATTACTTGCATAACATATCCTAAGGTAATTCTTTATAAAAATCCCCTGATGAGTGAGTAATCATGAAACAGGCTTGTAGGAGTGAAAGTATAGTCTCTTTGTTTTTTCTAAATCTAATATATATCATGCTCTACTTCTATTTATCGAGCACTGTACTTAGGAAAAATCGAAACCCAGAGTTCCTATATATATATATATATATATATATATATATATATATATTGTATATCAACTCCTTACTAATGTCTGTTTTGAAAAATACTTTAAAAAGAGGTAGGTTACTGTGCTTGTGTAGGAGATATTATGGACCACACATACCCCATTTATGCTTAAAATGTCACTAATCACATGTCATTTTTTTTATTCTGAGTACATTTTGCTGTAGTACTTGCAAGAAACTTTAAAGAACTCAATAGACAGAAAGTCTCAAACATAGGACAATTTGATATATAATTTGTGGAAATATCATGCAATTTCAAATGACATCAACTCAAAACATTCCTTGAGTTTTTGCTTTCAAGGTTATACTTTGCATCCTCAAGTTACAGCCTTGTGCATGCTTTTAGCTACATTTGTTCTTTTTCAATTAATTTTTTCTAATTTCTCCAATTTTTTCTTTTACAAAACAGATGATTTTTGATATTGTTTATTTTACATCTGGTCATCAGGGAATTATTTTTTAGATACAAATGGCTGCTGGAAGGGAGAATGCAACTATTTCTGATGCTCATAAACGTCAACTAATATGCTGCAGAGTGTGTGAGAGGCATTCTAAACTTTAAGACATAATCAGAAGATTTGTGCCATGTTGCAAAGAAAAAACTTCCAACTTCTGGCTGACAGCCTTAGATCAAAATTGGCTTATCTGGATTGTGGTTGTTTCAGGCTATCATGGGAACTAACAGATTTTTGTCATTTTTGTTGGCAGCATTCCATGCTATTTTTCTTCCATCACTATGAATTACCAGTAATCTTGAGTCATCAGGCAGATCCTGAAGAGGATCTGTTGGCAGATCCTATTGCTGCCCTCACTGACGAGGTGAATATGCCTGCTATAGATGATATTGCCAATCATCCTGCACTGGAGAATAATCCACACCCTGATTTACCAATTAATGATGGTAAGCTCATATAATCAACAGTGAAATACATCTGAGCAGTACAGTAGTATCATTCATGTGCATCATGCCCGGTGTGTTGATTTTTGTAAACGTGAAAGAAAAAAATGAATACTTCTCACTTCACAGATGAAAGAGATATTTCTCAGAGTATTAACAGCAGAGAAACAAGTCACTCAACTACTGAAGGTTTGTTGTTAAAAGGATTTAACCAGATAAGTATGAAAGTTTGAAATGAAAGAAAGTACTGGGGTTAAATGTCTGGTATTTTAGAAATAAAACATTCTTAATTAATAGACTTTCCTTTATGAAATGCACAGTGACTTTGTATGTTGAATGTGTGGGAATTACTAGTAATAACAGTTTTCAAGAGAAGTAGGAAGGGGGTAGGATTCTGTGTTATCATTTCAGAACTGGAAACACAAATTACAATTTGAAGACTCAATAATGCAAGGGCTATTCAAAAAGAAGTAGGAAGGTGGTAGAATTCTGTGTTATCATTTCAGAACTGGAAACACAAATTACAATTTGAAGACTCTATAATGCAAGGGCTATTCGATCACTTATTTTAATATTGCCCATTTTTTCTTGTGAAAAGACAAGGAATAAGTAAAATTGAGGAAGACTGTCGTGGGATGACAGCTGAATTTGTGCCAGACTTGTTCTGCAGAATAGCCCATCGATCAGAATTTGAATTACTGATAATTTCCTGTGAACAGCTTACTCATTTTTAGGAAGAAATTAACAATTGTATTCTTCATGCTATATCCACATGTTCACCAGTGTCATTTCAAGTATGTAGTTATAATCCCATAACTCTCTTTGCAATCAAGAGATGTGTAATTTTCTTTTTTTTTGTTTTTTGTCTTTAAGCAGGAACTATTCCAGTCAATTCATCATTAACAAGAAGACACTGGGTGGGAGCAGGCAATATGGGGGATGATGTTGATAGTTATCAGGGACATCACACGTGGCCACAGCAGCACCAAGGAAATACAGGAACGACAACATCCCACAGCTTGTCTTAAATGAAAATTGAAAAAAGGTACAAAGAAAACTGGCTTAAGTAGTAATTAATTGAAAGAAATCATATCCTGCCTCTTTTTTGAGAGCAATTGCAATTATTATTATCATCATTATTAGTAGTATTATTGTTGTGCTGCACTACCTTATAGGAAACAATTCAGGGGTGAAACAAGTTAATGCTATCTGCTGAACAAATCTCTATGTGGTGGATAATGCTATACTTTTGCTTTCACTTATCTGCTGGATAGCAATTTATTGGTTTGATAGCATTATCTGCCCTTTGTACAACTGCACCCAGATGTTCTGTTAGTTATAATTTCAGGTCCCTTTTCCAACACTTAACATCTTTCTATTTTTCCATTAGAGTCCTGCTGTCCTTTTTACTGATGAAGTCAATTAGCCTGCAGAAGATGCCCTTTTTTCCATTATCAATGAACTACAACTGTGACAGTTAAAAAATTGAGTTAAATGTCAATCACTTGTTTTTATCAACTCAACATTGTAATTTCAGTATATGCTACAATCTTCTTCCAATCAAGGTGTTTGATTTACTGGTCAAATGCTTCATATTTGATGTGTAGTACAATTTAAGTTGAATACAATATTGTCATGACTACCCAAGCAGCAACACAGGGTTACTGTTTGCTCCAGTGGCTAACCATCAAGTTGTTACTATTCAACAAAATATAAAGTCTGATTGGCCACCATTTCCTGTGAAACTCAGTTACACAAATCTCAATGAAGCAGACACTGGCATAGCAAATAATATTTACTAGGCTAATGATAGTTTATGGAAGTGAATCCTGAGGTAATGTACTCCTTTTAAACCTTTGCACCTTAATATCAGTATGCATCTTCGCCAAACTGTTTCCTAGACATTTTCTAAGGTTCTGGCAAGGGAAAATTGTTTACAAATTTAGAAGTTCCTCAGTGATCATTTCCCTCATTCTCATGACCTTTATGTGTGATTAAGGAGTGATATTGTAAGAAGAAACTAGATGCTAGTAGTCATAGGAGTCAGAGGATTAAGTTGGCATTTTGTTGTAGTGGAAATTACCATAGTGGATGGTCCACAATATCACTGTGATATTGTGTTGCGCATAAGCTTTCACCTTCTCAGTGGATAGTTGTATCTAGATTTGATAATTGTTTGTCTGAGGGGGATTGACCACATTCCTAGGGTCCCTATCCTCCCTATGACTAAGGAACAGCTTGGAATGAGGATGTCAGTGCATCATTGAGAAAAAGTAAAAAAAAAAATGTTTTTCTTCCCATACCTGTTTGTAAATGTTGAGATCAAGTTGCTAGTAAAACTTTTAAATTGCCCAATATAATCTTTAGACACTCTTAGATGAACAAGACTCCAGTGGTGTTACTAGTGAACAAAATTCAAATCTAACTGAGAATTTATCCTTTGATCAATTGCAGTTGTTGAGACGAGTTTTTAGGTTGAGTTTTCCAATGGAAAGCAGCAAACATGGTCACTCGAGTCCTAGAAAAATGTATTTGGTGGGTGCAAGCATTAGTATAACACATCAAACATTGATTGTACAGAACATTGTAAAAGTAAACTTAGTGATGGGGTAGACTGGAATTTGATATGAAACTTAATTGAACTCTGTTGAGGAGAGGCTTTATATACAGTGTTTTTGCTGTTCCTGTATTTTATTGTATGAAGTAGAGTGAGCAGGCACTTGTAAAAAGACAGAGGTTGATATTAGCATGTGCCAAGAACTTGTATTATAATAAAAACATGAGAAGTTTGTAAGATTACTGTGATAAAGCAGGCATGTGAAGTAACTATTTTTTAACAGGATCACTTGAACAAAATTAATTTTATTTAATGCTTTGAACTGTGTGGTAACACATAATCTGACTGTCCTCCTGAGAGCACTTACAAGAATGTCAGATGTAGATGGCAGTGTCTGAGGTTTCATTAACCTTACGCTCAGCCTTGACTCTGCTGTTGACTTCCACTAAAGTTGTTGAAATCTCAGTCAATTACAAAGAACAATCCTTTTCAGGACTACACTCAGGCACACAATCAGACTACACTATCAAATAGTGCAAAATTGACCAAACACCAATGAACAGTCAGCTGGCATCTAGTATTTTTTGGTTTCATTTATTTCTTTCAGTAGGACTACAGATAAAAATTCTCCTATTGTTTGATGAACCATTCACTTTCGAATGTACATTTCAGTCTTAATTTTTAAATTCCTTTAATACTGGTGCAAAAATGGTGAGACTTCTGATGAGTAAACAAACACTTGGGACAAGTTATCCAGCTCGTATGTACGTGAAGAAAGACAGTCCACTATCTGCAATCCTCCAACACTCTGAAGAGAAAATGTAAATATAATTTTATTCCTACTGGACTTGCACTTGTGGAGAAAAATAATAATTGCATTCAGGAAATCATATCATGAATTCAAACCAGGCATCATAGTTTCCAAAGTCATTGAGGACATATTACATCAATGGATTTTCCTATTTTTGACATAGTTTTACACAAAATGATCAAACTTCACTTACTTGCAATCCAGCAGCAAGTGGAAGGAGGTTAAGTAGCAGTTCCACTGAATTTCCAGGGAGTAGAAAACCAAGACTCTAAAAATTAATTGCAAATGTAAAAACAACTGACATTATCAAGGCATTAAAAAACCAATGGCACTAACCCTATAAGCTGTCTGTATTTATGTTTAGTCCTAAGACAAAGCAGCACACATACTGAATCCACTATAATTTATAACCCTGAGAACTTGTCACAAACTCTGGTGGCAATCAAGAAACAACCCCTTATTTACATTACCATATTTATTTAGCTACACCTACTGTACCTTGCCAGATGTTCCACACCACATTAGTCCACCATCTTTACTTTTTGTCATAAAAAGTTTAAGATCCATCTTCCTTTCACTAAGTAGCAAACAAACCAAATGTTATCAGCAAAATAAGCATAAATCACACTAACTTATACATGTTAATATCAATTGAAGATCTTACCATGTATTTCTTAGTGAAAGTTTGACTGGAAACCTTTTTTCCACTAACACCGCATCTGGGATTTGGACGACACTCATTTTGATATCTAACACTGGAGGAGCCTAAAATTGATCAAAAGCAATTAATCTCTTGCCCTGTCTTATAACATGCATGTTCAATGAATGAGTCGAGCTAGGTGCATCTATTCTGGATATGCAAAAAATAATTTAATCTTTCTGGAAGAATCTTTCAAACAAGCTAAAGTTGTGCCAAATCCTGTCTTAAGACAACCTTTTATACACACAAACTCCCTATTCCTTGAGTTCTCAGCAGTAAATTATTCTTTGTTAGGTGGCCTCCCTCCACTCATGTTAGACATATAATACACCCACCACTCTCTGAAGTTGACTAGTTTGCAGTCTCCCTCTTTCTCCAAAAGCTGTTCTCCACACGATATCCAACTTGCCAACAACATTAGCTACCTTCAACAAAGAATGCCATTAAATGTTTCAATTTTTTCCTCCACAAATATCTGGAGCTTAGAGTATTACTTCACCACAAAAAGTGCATTTAAATCATGTTGGATACCTTGACATTTTTGCTCATGTTAGCTACTGGTGCCAGCCTGTACAGATATTGTCTGGTATCATTTGGGTTCATGTAAGAGCCCTGACCAAATATACTTTCTGTCATACTCTCCTCTCTAACATAAGAGTAGAGACAATCTTAAGATTAGCTTCAGTGTATCAAAACCAAGTCACAGGTTCACAAAACACTTTAACAAACTCAGACAAACTGACTTAGAGTGCCGCGCCACAATGAACTACAATGTACAATGTATGACAACACTCACCCATCACCATCCCCTCGTTTAGGATCAATCATAATAGAGTTAAGATCTGTAACAGTATACACTGCTGATGGCTCTAGTCTAACAGACTCCATAACCATTGGACTCGATGTTATGTTTTGTACTTGAGCTTCAAGAAATACTTCATCACCCTTAGAAAAATCAAGCATTAGGAGTCAGTCTACCATGCATGTAGTAACTAACTCATGCACATTGAAATATTTGTTAGATCATCTTTTCTAACATTGCTTACCATACCATAGCATTGTAAAATTTTGTTTTCACATCAAGAGGTTTGAGGACCTAGGGAAACAAATTATTTTAATAGCTAGTTGTTTTTCCAACAAAGGTACAAAACACTTTCCATAAATTTTTTAAAATATAAAATATATCTATTTGTTAAAATTACCAAATACATCCTGATAAATAGTTTGTCCCATAAGTACAATGAGCAAAGGTGTAAAATAATCACATCATGTTTACACTTGATAATTAATGTGATTTGAACTGATAAATTAACAGAGTAACACAGGATGTACATGTAGTCATGATAACAAATTAAATCACCTGGAATTTAAAGAATTTCCTAAAGTACATCTTCTCTCCTGTTAAAGTGGCATAATTCACAGCACACACAAGGCTGTAAAAATAAACCAACAAAATTGCATGACTGAATGAGTTATCACTTCACTTGTATTGCTAATTTCTGTGTGATAAAAGTAAAAGATTGTGCTGATAAGAAATTAAATGGTATCACACAACTTACATATGTGTCCCAAGTTCTTTTACTTCATGTTGAATAACCTGATCAAAACTCTCCTCAGGATCCAGTTTAGACACTGGCATGTTAGCTGTGCCTGATAAATTCAATCTCTGAGATGACGTCTGGAGGTCAGTCTGAAATTTATTATATCTTGTGATCAAAGCTTTTCCTTTTTTCATTGAATAATACTTTAAGAAATTCAAAAATCATCAACAGTGTTTTGGGAAAGTTTATGCTGTATTTGTTTGAACTTGATGAATGTCCCTATCTGATCATTACCATACTAATTTTTCCAGGTGTTTGTGGAATTCTCCATTTTCTTATTCTTATTCTGTCTGAAAACTTCTGCCTGCCTGCTCTCTGTTTGTTTCACTAGTTACTTTAGTGGCAAGCTAACCTATGTGTCTGCTTGGCTGTGAAATGGCTTGTTTGTAATAGTTAGCCTACCTGTCAGTGTGTCTATTTATCTGATCTATTAATCACACTTCCTGTTTACTGTTCAGTCCATAAAGTATGTTGATCTGTTGGTCACACTTCCTGTCTACTGTTCTATCCTTTAAGTATGTCATAAACATAAGTACTACTGTATATTAGAGGCAAAAGTTCTACCTTAATTACAATATCTTTGACTGGTTGGTTACTGTCATTATGAACACTGACATAACTTGAAAATACTTCGCCAAGGAAGATATTTCTATAAGGCAAAATAGACAGATGTTAAACAGATATGTAGTTCTAAACTAACATACCTCCAAAAGATGACTACAGACAGACAGTCTATCAGAAACACATAGAATGTGGATAACACATCCATTGCTAACACTCACCCAAATGTGTGAGGCAAGACAAACAATTCACCCAAAGCGAATTTACTGAGTCCCTTTACAGATGTTATGTCTGCTGTGTGTGCAACCTCCAAAGTATTCCCTGAAGAAAAAAATTGAGAAAGATGTTTTTCGTTTTGTCATGAGTGTAGAACAAAGAAAAAATTCTGAGTCCCCATGAGGAATCCAATTCAAGACCTTTAGACTCTGAGCTCCCATGCTCTACCACTGAGCCACAGAGACTCTACGGTGAGCAAGGTCTATTACAAAGTTCATATGACACGCATCCTGCATATTGCTAAGATCAGCAATATTGATAGTGTCATGTTTGTAAATAGAATAAGAGAGATGGTGAATTTTGAGCACTGTAAAGAAATAGAGAAAAATGTTTTTTGTCATGTCAAGAGCGTGGGGCAAAGAAAAAAATTCAAGTCCCCTTGAGAAATTGAACCTCAGACCATTGAATTCTGCATTGTGATGCTCTACCACTGAGCCACAGAGATTCTACAGTGAGCAAGATCCATTATGAAGTCCATATGACATGTGTCCTGCATACCTTTAGGATCAGCAATGTTAATAGCATCAGCAGTGTCTGATCCTAACAGTATGCAGGATATGTGTCATATGAACTTTGTAATAGACCTCATCCCTATAGAGTCTCTGTGGCTCAGTGGTAAGGCATCAGAGCATGGAATTCAAAGGTCTGAGGTTCGATTTCTCATGGGGACTTGAATTTTTTCTTTGTCCCATGCTCATGACACGACAAAAAACATCTTTCTCTATTTCTTTACCAAGCTCAGAACTTACCATCTCTCTTATTCTATATATAGAAAAAAATTATATCATAACCTAAAGCACTCCCTTATTCATAGGTTCTAAATATTTCCTTTAATAACATGATACTCATGTCTTTTCAGTTGGGTATTTCACAGAGCACATGGATTAATTTAAATCAAATACCAAACCTGGTAGATCTTGAGACTCGTTTGTCACGGGAACACTTGTGAACAACGATGGTCTTGTCAGCCTCATCACTTAACATAAAAACAAGAATTACAGTAGTTATGATCAGAACCTAACAAAACCAAAACAACCACATAGAGTCATTAAAGACAGCATGGGAAAGCATCGAGTAAGGATAGGACAAATAATCACAAATATCTACCTTTTAAATTGAGCAAGTGCTCCCTTTCTCTTAAGCCAGTATCCATTTTACTTCCCTTGTTTTGATCTAAGTGAACATCAGCTATATGCGTGAAACAGGTGATGCGCGTGAGATATTTTGTATTCTCCGCTGTTCATTTGCGGCGCTGCCTGCTACAGAGACTGTATCTGTGGTGTAAGAATGCGTGGTAGTCTCCCTCTATTTTAGATTCATGTAAACAATACTGTAGTCTCCCATTTTCTTCGCTCATGTCGACAAGCCATAAAGTGTCCTTAAAAAACTATATTACGGAATAATTCTAAATGTGGCAGCCGCGTCAAGTTGGGCGGGAAATACAGAAGGTGAACGCAAAACAACAGCTATCCACGGCCATAAAACGAGGGGATTATCTTACTGTCATTCAGCAGAAAGATGGAAGCTTCTTCAGTTGTTGTACCAAAAACAAGAAGTCGTCTAAATGTGGGTATAAATTGATTGGTTAATAATGTATAGCTGCAAAATTAAAGATAGGAAAAGAAAACCGACTGACGATCCAAAATACTTTCATATGAGTGTAGATGTGTTTTCCCTGGGTTAAAAGCAAAACCGAGAACTTGGAGAATGAGTAATTAACCTTCAACTTACCCTTTTCAGCACAGTATTGTTTCTGTCCAAGTCATTTTCTGTGTGTTATCAATCAATATGGCAAACTTCAGCCTAAATCAAGTTCTAAAATTAGCAAAAACCTGGAAAAAAGATCGAGAGAAACTTAGTCGTGACTTTTTTTGTTTTTATCAAACTTAATTAGAAAAAAAAACTTACTGCAAACATGCACATTGTAGGCGAGGACAAACTGCTGGGGTGGTTGGCTTCTTCTAACAGCACAATTTTTTTTTACCGAAGTGTAGGTAAATAGTGTTAAAGAGGATGTCTAACAAGCTATGGTTATTAAGTGGCAAGGGTAATATCTGCTCTTTTTCACTGACACCTTGCTGAATATAAATTTTTGTAATATATTTTTATGGCAAGTTATACAACAAAGCTGTCTTGTTCTTCACTGAGGCAATTAATGTCATACTTGCTCCTCCAGAGTCTCCATTAACAAATATAATTAGTGGTAATAAGAGTAAAGGTATTAAGACTGAGTGGAGTTGAATATGGTCTAAAATCATACAAGTGTTTTATGAAATTGCACACCTGCAAAGTTAGGGTCTGATTTGTTTATTATGAGTATGATTACAAATTGAATTGGATGACACAAAGTCCCAATACAAATTAATCAAAACTGTGATAAAATTGTTTAAACAAACTAACCAGTAGTTGTAAATTTTAATTAAAAAAACCACAGTTAACTCAGGGAAATGTGCAACAACAGTGTGCACACATGATGCGTGCTGTCTTACATAAGCATGACACAAGCACTGTTCAATTATTCCTTCCAATTACATGCATGATGCATACTCTGTCCAAGTAGTGTTCAAATCAGGCTGGTGATAACCAATCACATTCATGGTCCCCTCATCTGAACTGAAAATGCCATAGGACATGGAAATTTAACAACAAACCTGACAGCATGATAATTTAACTGCTGCATTTTGGGTAAATATATAACAATTGCTTTGTAGCTATTATTGTTTGTGAACTGGATTATTGATTATTATATAATGGAGTACAAGATATTGTAAGCACTCTGATGTTTATCAATTTCAGGTGTTAGAGTGTCGAGTTTGTGAAGATGTATTCACCCTTCAAGGTGACAAAGTTCCAAGGTTATTATTGTGTGGACACACTGTCTGTCATGACTGTTTGACTCGGCTACCAGTCCTTGGGCACAAACTTCACTGTCCCTTTGACAGACAGTCAACTGAACTGGGTGACTCTGGAGTCTGGGGTTTAAAGAAAAATTTTGCATTGTTGGAACTTTTAGAACGTCTTCAAGTGCTACAAGAACCATCAGTAATAAGTGACAGTGAGAGCAGAGATGACACTGTTAGATGTGATGAAAATGAAGAGCACATTGCCAACATATACTGTACTGTTTGTGAAACTAACTTGTGTGGTGAATGTGCAGAGGGTACTCACTCCACCAAAACTCTAGTGAAGCACAGAAGAATTCCCATTTCTGAGAAACCCAAAGAAAAGCCAAAATGTCTACAACACTCAGCTCATGTCATAGAATTCACATGTTTAGAGGAAGAATGTCAAGATAACTCACTGATGTGCTTTGTGTGTCGAGATTATGGTAAACATCAGGGACATAAGCATACTCTACTTGAGAATGAAGCAGAGAACATGCGTGCCTCTGTGACCAAAGTCATACAGCATGTTAGAACCTTTACTGATGAAGTTGATGGGTCAGCTGCAAGGCTTTCTTCAGTTATTGAAGCAATTGAAGGTTTGTTGCACAAAGTTGTTGAACATGTTTTGGGTTTTCAAGTTTTTGGTGGATGCATAAGGCTATTGGTTTTTAATAACCTATTCATGATGTAATTTTGATTTGCCTTGTAAAAGAGTTTGTGAAGCAGCAACAAAGTTGTCAAGTCAGACCTTGCCTTGCTCTCTCAATATGGTAAAAAAAATTTACCCCCCCAAAGATCATAGTGATCTTCAGTGAAAGCGATTAGGAAAATGTTGTAAATTGTCATTTCCCTTAAATTAAAGGTGGGGTGTTGATGCAAGAGGATGAACGAGGAAATCTCGTTGCGCAACATGTTGCTGGAACTGCAGAAGATGCAAGAAGTAAAGTGCGAGCATATTTTGATGATCTACGAGAAACAGTCAACCGACAAGAGGAGGCTGGACTTGCTGTTGTTAATAATTATGTGAGAGAGAAACTACTGTCACTCAGACAACAACAGGAGGACATGGCTGTTTTGATGTCGCAAGTAACATCTGTCTGTGTTGAGTGTGACAGAGCACTCAAGAGGAGTGATGCTGAGGTAATGTTATTTTATAACATTAATTTTATATTAACACAGGAGTTGAATTGTTGCCCTTCCCTGGTACTTAAAACTACAACTTGTGACATTAACTTCTGCACATGTGTCTCATAGCAAAGCCCTTATCACCTACCACTCTTGTGAAGCACTTGTATTGCCCTTACACTAGGTTCTAGTATGTAAGAAGACTCATTAACTGCCCAGGATGTATATCTAGTGTGTTTGTATATAGGATAAGTTTACAATCTCAAATTAACAGGTTGACTTCTTGAAAGAGTTGTGGGGTTAAGGAAAATAGTAAACAAAGGTTTTTTTCCTTGTGATGAAAAGTGAGAAACAGAAGAAATCTAAGAAGTCAAGGTTGAAATTGCAGCAGAATTTTGGAGAGCAATGTGGGATCTCATCTTTGTAATGTTCTCCCTGGTTTACAAAAGTTATCATGTTCCATACCAATCCAGATTGCTTTATGTCCATTTTGAATGGCTGAGTTTTGATAAAAATATTTTCCTTGGTGTGAAATCTTTCAAACTAATTTGTGTTTCATATTTCAATCTTACTCTTTGTTGTGGCTACATCCTCTTGTAGGAGGCAAAGCTACTTACTGTATGTAATTGAAATGAGTGAGTGAGTGAGTGATGGGAAGTAAGATGAGAATGCCAAACTTCACCCGATTTTTACCAGGTGGTGCATTTTGTCTATTTTGGAGTATCTATGTAGTTTGACCTTCTCATTAGAGATTATTGGGCACAGCATACAATAAAGAAAGAAGATTGCCTTTGAAAAAAAACACCTAGTGCCTGAGAGAATCCCAAATTATAATTTTTTTTCAGTTAACATCTCATAATCATTTCAGAAATTTCTTGCAGAAATATCTTAAAAGGTATGATTGGCACATCATGAATAGTTAGGAAATTTTTTCTCTGAAGAGACAGAATTTTACATTCACAGCAAAATTACGTGGAATTATATTTTTGAGGCAACTAACTGTAGAGTTTTTAGATAACAGAGACTATAGACCACAAAATACCTGTGTGAGTATATATAAAATATGTTTTTTCTCTTTCTCTTGAAGTGAAGTAATGCAATATTTTTATTATTTTGAAAGTTATGAAAACATTAGGAACACAAAGTTTCCCATCTTGACCTACCCAGGTAAAAAAAAAAACTCTTGTATGCTATGTATGCCTATGTTTTCAGTTCTTATTGTGACCCTGAAAGAGATGATAAACATCTCCAAATAATTTTAAAGTTGTTTCTTCAACATGTAATTGAAAACAAAACTCTTCCTTGCAGAAATATCTAAGTAAATGAGTGTGATCAGCACATCTGCATATTGTGGAAACTTTGAGTTTCTTGAGCCACCCCCCCATAAAAAAGTTATGAAAACATTAGGAACACAAAGTTTCCCATCTTGATCTACCCAAGTAAAAAAATAACTCTTGTATGCTATGCATGCCTATGTTATCAGTTCTTATTGTGACCCTGAAAGAAATGATAAACATCTCTAAATAATATTAAAGTTGTTTCTCCTGCATGTAATTGAAAACAAAACTCTTCCTTGCAGAAATATCTAAGTAAGTATCTAAGTATGATTATATTTTACCATTTAATTATTGGTTGAATGTCAATTAGTCACTATATTCTCACATCATCTTTCTCTTGTGGAACAGGGTACTTATAAATATGTGTGATGGGGCATGTTTTTGTATATGGATACAAATATTCTTCAACACTGCTTCATCATTATAATACCTCAAGTTCTTTTCAATGCTTTAGAAATTTTACTACATCAGTAGCCACATGTAGTCTCTGACTGCCTATTTTTTGTTTTTGTTTTTTTTATTACTAGTATTTATTTATTTTTCTCTTGTTTTTTTTGTTTTTTTTTTTTTACGTAATTCCTTAATCTGGAAAGAATGAAAGAAATCATGTTAATATGATACAATTTAAAAGAAAGGAAAATTTTGAACCACATTTATTAGCTACTTTAAGGTTTTAGGAAAAGCTATTCATGCTATTCACCTATTGACCTACATAAAAGAATGTTTGGTTTTCAATATTGCTCAGAAGTTAAAAGAATTCACTATATATGTAAATTAATCTGTTTTACCTGTGGCAGGATGTAATACCAGGTTCAGTAAATTTCAGTTTTATTGAATTTGTTATTAATGGTTGTACTTCATGATATAAACATTTCACTATTTAAGTATCAATTTCTTTCAACCTTTGAAGGTAATAGAAGCCAGAAACAGTATCCATAGTCTTTTGGAAACAGTACAAGACCAGCAGGAGCAGTTCACCAACATTGCTAGCCTCTGTGACACAGATGCTGCCATCCCTGTTGCCTTTACAAAAGACAATAGGGTCCACATAGGCCCAAAAATGGAAATGAGAGTAGTTGCACTGGGACTTGATGGAGCAGGAAAGACTTCAATTTTATTTAAAATGAAGCATGATGAGTTTGTCTCGCCCATAACAACAATTGGTAATTGTTTTTTACCCTAATCTATTTTAATTGAATGTGCTTTGATTAACTAGATTGGAATGGGGAAAGAATGCCTGGCTATAGATAGAAGAGACTTCAAGAGTTACATATGGGACCTTTTTTGTTTTAATTTGTCCTTTTTCTTCATGGATTTGGTGATTGGATTTGGTATTTACCACACAGTTTCTCCCCCTACTCTTGAGCTTACCCTCTCTGATAATCTTGCTCATTGGAATTACTGTCATTTTTTGATGGGTATTTAAGGACAGACAACAAGCCACTAGCTGTGTAGCTGAAAATTTTAGGTGTTTCATCATTGCAGACTAGCTTTGCAGTGGCCTGTTTTTGGGACACACTGTCTTTGAGTTCTAATAAATGGTTCATTAAATGGTCAAGTTTTCTGTTAATTAAGTTGTTTACTGCCTCAGTGATGTATGTAGTCCTTGATTCCCTAAAAAAAAATGTAGTAACAAACCTGAACATTTCCTGAACTTGTTGGTGGGAGAAATGTGCATTTTGGTGACTTTGAAAGCAAAAATGTGGAAAGTCTTGTATAACTGAGATAGCAGTGAGTGGTTGTTTGCTGGAGAGCTGGAGGAAATTGTATTTTTTGGTGTTTAACTTGATACAGCTAAACTTCCTCTTCCTTAATTTTCTATAATTTTGAAAGGATTCAATGTGGAAACTGTTGAACACCGCAGTTTAAAGTTTACTCTTTGGGATGTTGGTGGTCTGCAGAAACTCCGTCCACTTTGGAGACATTATTACCTTAACACACAAGGTTAGAATCACACAAAATGAAGGTTGTTTGGTAAATTTGGCATTTATGCTGTTGAGGGCCTAACTTTGTTATGTACATGTAGGTCCATTTTATTATCATAATGATAAGTTCAATAGGTTAATAGTTTAGTGTACAGTTTCCATTTTGTCCAAATAACTGTTTGACCAGAAATTTCATCAGAACTTCATTTTGTAACTCTGAGCTAGGTTATTAGGGCACTAAAATTCTTGCAGGGTAGTAATGTATTTCCTGTAAACAGTAATATTAGCTGGTACGTAAGAAAAGTATTTTGTTACATGCAAGTATACAATCTAGTTGCTGTTTCTTCCTTTGGTTGAATTTTTTGTATTTCTATATTTTAGCTGTGATCTTTGTGATTGACAGTAACAATTTAGAGCGTATTGAAGAGGCTCATGAGGAACTTGCAAAATTAATGGCAGAGAAAAGACTGAAAGATGCTCTGTTGTTGATATATGCTAACAAACAGGTACACATGCTATAATAAGAACAATATCTCTTTGTGATAAGTGCTTTTCCTACTGTTATTCTCATGTACATTGCATATCACCATAGATTAATAAACAAATTAATTATATTTATAATTATATAATAAGCTCGGCTATGCACGCATTCTGATTGGTTCTCACTTATGATCTATTGGAGGACAGACATAGCTGATGTCATCATTCAAACTTTTTTTCCTTATATTTTAACTCTTTATTATATAAAACAAATAGATTCCAAGTTGCCTTGCGTCTGTTCAGTAATAGATCACAGAGGAGGTCAAAATGTGGAACGAACAAAAAAGTGGCACACGAGGCGTAGCCGAGTGTGCCACTGATGTTCTTATCACATTTTGACATCCTCTGTGATCTATTACTGAACAGACACATGGCAACTTGGAATCTATTTGTTAGATATACAATCATATGAATATTGTAAGAACTGAAAGCATGTCAGTTTGCAGATTTGGTTCAAATCCAAATGCCACCCCCTTGCTCTTTCTCCTGGATGAAATAGTGTGTGTGGTTTTGAATTCTTGTCCACTTCCCTTTTGATGGCCAGGTGGACAGTCTCTCTGGAGTGGGAATGTTAACACCTCCTATTCTATTCAATGTAAGATAGACAGTGTCCCTATTAATTATAGTTAACACATCAAATATATATTGACACTGAAACAAACATCTATTTCAATTTCAACTGGAGTTTTAATAATTTAATTTAAATAGCTTTGAATTAATGATGCTAAAATGGACACTCAAATGCTATCTTGTAGGACTTGCCCAGTGCTCTCAGTGTTGATGATCTCACTGAAAAGCTTGCTCTCCATAAGCTGTGTTGTGGAAGGAGCTGGAACATATTTGCCTCTGATGCACATTCTGGCAAGGGCCTACATGAAGGCTTAGACTGGCTTGCAAGACAACTTATGTCTGAGTTTGCACAATGACTGATAGTAAGGGCAAGGAACATTTGTGAAGAAAGGACACACTTGAGTTCAACTCAAAAGCAAAGGTCAAGCCATGTTAGAGACAGAAGACAGGTTAGAAGTTGGTAGCTTAGGTCTTAAGGTAGCTAGGGTATAGTTAGATATGAAAGGTTAGTTTGCCAGCAAGCAGGGTGGCTGAGTGGTGCTGAACTGTTGATGTGTTGGTCCACAATCCAAGAATCATTCTTGAAAACTGCACTATTTGAAGAGGTTATATTCTCATATATCAATATCAATTTTCCATGAAAATATTTCTGGTATGAGTAAATCAATGGCTTTCACTCTAGTTTTTCATGAACAGATAGAAGAAAAAAACCCATATCTCTAATCTTTTGAACCAGAATCGTGGCTGTAAGGTGATATTACAACTGATATACAATAATATTAATCTTTTTCAATATTTATGTTTCTTTATTATAAGTAAAAGTGAGGTACAGTACATTGACTTTGAAACAGAACTAATTAAGAGCAGAATCAACTAATTAAAATAAAGACAATACTGAAGTTAAAACAAACTAGTAACACTGGCAATTTTTGCATTCTTTATGCAATTTGTACTATCATAATGATAAAGTAAACTTAATTAGCTGTATATTAGATCCAAAAGATAAATTCTTAAAATAACTGAACCCTGAGTAACATACAGAATGCTGCATGCAAACTACATGTAATAACACTGTATCTTTGTAACCTTTAGTTAGGAAACACCCCAGAATAAGGGGAACTGTTTCAATCCAGATTGGAAATGACTTTCTTTTTTTCCAAAGAAAACTCTCAGATTGTATTAATGTAACAATCCTACAACTTGTCTCAGGAAATGTAATCTTATTACCCTTCAACATGCTCAGGAGTGAACACTTGTGTGTTTTTTTTAAAACTGGCATTGCACTTGAGGCCTAAGTTAACAGTTTAAAACAGTTTTCTGTGGAAGGTTTTGGTACTCCACATTAAACAGAGCCAAAGTAGCTATTCAGTTATCATCAGCTTCCACATGCATAGTGATCAGTAACAGCATGGCCACACAAATAATACTTAGAGCCAAAATCAGAACTCCAAACATAATGGTGTGTAGCTTGAATACCTAAAAAAAAAAACAGAGGTACACTTTTAAGAGAAACATCTGTTGTACTCTGGATTTACTCATCCTGTTTATTCTTGTCACAGAGTTTGTTTTTTTTGTGTGTGTTCATGCTATCAGGCTGTTAGTTTCAAATACACCTAATTGACTAATGCACCTTCTCAACATCAATTTCAGTTCCACTGGCTGAAACTGGAGTAAGGTCAACTTCATCTTCTTGAGGTTTAGAAAGCACACAATACTCTCTAACACTTTTTCCTTGTTTGCAAGCCAAGTAGATTTCAAACATCACCACTGCTGCAAGCACTAGTAGATAGACGATCATCACATACACTGCAGAACTTTCCAGATGGAAGGCTGGTAGTACAGAACCCAGGAATATATTTATCACTTTAGAAAAAAAAAATCAAATTAGGTAATCCTTTCGTGTGAGGCCTGATCTACAAACTATCTTAACTGTTAGTCCATATTCAGTGTAATAAAAAATATTGCAACTATTTAGTCCTTCTGGCATACAGCACAAGTTACACCACATACACTGTATGTGTTAGATTGATACCTGATAATGCTAAGGCAATCAATCCAAAACTTCTATGTGCCCAGTTGAACATCCATCGTCTTAAAAACAAACAAACAAAAGAACAAATGAAAACAATTGTGAGAAAATGGTTAAGGACTTCAGAGGATTCTAACAGGGCTTATTGCAGCTACCGTCCATTCAGTGAATGGTGTCCATATAAAATGGGGAGTGCCAAATTAAAATGGCCTTGCAGTACCTGCATATTCTGAGGGAAGTACTCATTTCATTGCTATTTGCTGCTACCTAGTACCTCAATTAAAGAACAACAGTAAACCCAAAACACATGTAAAGAAAGCTGTACTAATTTTCACACTTCAGAGTGATATCAGAAATTACCTTTCTCCATATGGAGGAGGTCTGAGAGTTGCTGCAATTGGCTGTATGATAGTTATTGACAGTACAATAATGCCAATGACAGGATGAGCACCAGCATCCTATGGGCATCATTGACAAAATATACATTACCACGAGAAAGGCTTGACATGAATTAGTGTTCCCATAAAATAATTGATGGCATAAGTGAACTCAGCTGGATGTAACGATGTAATGTACTGTCAGTGGAAACAATTTTTACTTTGAGTAAGGTCATTACTCATGGGGGAGGGTTCTTCAAGCACTTAAAATGAGTGATTTGATCATCGTGTCTTACAGAAAGTAAAACTAGGGATCCACTTAAATTTTTGTGTTTATTCTACCATTTTTCATTTTTTGCTCTTTTACTTAGGTTGTGTTGCTGTCTTAAAAGAAAACTTAATTTTTCATTTGACACAAGACATACCTTAGACCATCCACCAACATAAATGAAGGCTAGAGTTACTCCTATTACAGTTAATAAGCCTGTGATAACCATGATAGCACGGTGCACCTGAGTGTATAAAAACATCATCAACTGTAGAAATTTTCCCCATCAAGTACTGTTTCTTATATTCTCAGTCAAGTAGGATGAACCTAATCAATTTGTCTACTTTTTCTATTCTTTGGAATCCTCCACCCAGATAACAAAATTTTTCCCCAGTGAAGCTTTTTACTGAAATACAAACAGTAGGCCTTTGACCACATTTTGTCAGTGGGAAAATGAAATTAATGCAACTAGACCTTGACTGAACATTAACTGTTTCTACATCAAATGTCAGTACTTGAAATAAGTGATAGGGCAAAACCTGCACTAATCTATGTAACCTCTAACAGGTTAATAATAAAGAATTTGGTTGAATTTCCATCTACACTACCAGGACAAACCTGAAACCAGAGCCTGTTGCCACACAGATCCTTTTCACCCCAGACTGGCTTCATGTATCTTGCTATAAACATCCCTATGGTGGCAAACCCCACCCAGGCAATCACCATCAACACTGCTGTAATCAAAATTCAGAACCTGTAAGCAGTCTTCCCTGCAGTCTAGTCAGTTGGCAGGTAAATTCAAGTAAAATGCCAGTTATCTCAATATTCTCTGTACATGAGAATTAAGCAGTGGGAATTTACAAATTATATGAGTGGAAGAGAATGAATGCCAGCAACCTAAGTGTAACAAAAAAAGGAATTTGTGCTACAAATACTGAAAACAATTTCAGATGTAATAACAATTCATAAAATTACCATGGATTTGAAGTAGGGAGAAATCATAGACTGATGCTTCAAGGCTTTGAATTTCCTCAAGATTCACTGGGCTCATGGAGTGACCTTTCCAGCTGTGTTCCTTGAGAGATCCACCAGTCCCTGTACAGGTTTAAACACGAAACCAAAAGTAATCCTCCTTATATTGTGCAGAATTATTACACCCTAACATCAGTATACATATTCTCTAGAGTTACTATCCTCTAAACCTATTCTAAGAAGCTGATCAGAAGAATTTGTTTGGCAATCAAGAGCTTCCTTAGTTGGTGATCATTTCCTTTATTCTCATGACCTTAATGTTTGATTCAGGGATGATGTGAAAAGAAATTATATGTTAGCCCCTTTTAGGGGTTAAAGGGTTAATTAGAACTCTGTGCACAGCACTGAAACTGTAAGTCAATTACATGCAGGATTTTAAAATTAACTTTACATGATAAAAAGAACTGCATCAGAATGTATATATGTATATTTAAACACCTGTATCACAAAAGGTTGCAAATTTGAGAATATATACTAAATATATACACCTTTTATTTCCAATATTGCTGTGTTTTTCAAAACAGGTATATATATATATATATAAAATTGTATATCAATTGGACTTTTAAAACATCTAAACACAATTGGATTCAAAACAAAATAGCACAAAGTATTACCTGCCTTACCTGTAGGCCCTTGTGCAAATATAACAAATAAATTATTGTTCAGGTCAGAAGTCATGACTCCATCCTGCTTCTCTCTACTAAACCTAAAGAGTATACAAACACCTTGATAACCAAATAAATTTGTTTTTCCTTCATTCATCTCCTGTAAATTAATATTTATTTTCTCCAGCAATGTAATAACAGACCACAAAAATTACATGGAGCAGTGGGGTGCATAGTAATAATTAAATGCAGTCATTAATGCTTAACCCTAAAAACACTCCTCACAATAACTAGTCAGTGAATAAAAATCTGTATCAAAAAAATAACAACTTGATTTTTTGCTTTCTTTTAATTTTTAAATTTAAGTTTCTGATCAAGAAATCACAGATATTTTTAACTCTTAAGCATCATTAATCAAGAAATCAATATGATTCAACATAACAAAAATCAGTCTTGAATATTGACTTCAACATAATTATAATCATAGTTTTAATTTCTATTATCATTATCACACTTGAGTCCAATCAAATGGCTATAAGATTTTGCAATTTAACCAATGCTACTGAGTCAGACATTTATTGTTTCTACCTGCATTTGATAGTTCCATCCTCATAAGATTGTTGTTCAATTTTTAGTCCTTTTATCTTCTGAAGAAGTAAAAAGTTAAGTGAAAGTCCACTGCAAATAAACCCTATTATCATTCAACTGCAATTATCACAGAAATGAAGAGGAATCAACCAAAAATTAAAAATATATATATTGATAGACAGTCAATATAGAGCTTCATATGACCAAAGGACAGTTGATTACATTAATTAAAAAACTTGTATTGTTTTAGGTAAACTAGATAATTGTGAAAAGTATTGGTTCAAGGCTTAACATACTCTCTGTAGCCACCACTCTCACCTGTGTTGTTCTACTTGGTGTTTGATATCCCTTAACTGAATAATGACCAACTTGAGTGATACCATTTTGAAGGGAACATATAATAGTGTCTGTTCCATCCTAAAATTAAAATAAACCAAGCAAACAATTATGCTGTTCAAAATGCTGTACACTGTTTTGCCTTGAAATTCCTAAAGCTTATGAATTTAATGAATTTAATGCAAAATTACTGCCCTATATCATGCTTTGCTGTTTTGTACGTGGCAGTATTTTTTTCGCTTTTGTTTGTTTGTTTGTTTTTTAATTTGTGTGTGCTTTCTCTTTTGTTTTAAAAATTAAAAGCCACACAAAACTAGTTTTGTAAAATTCAACAGAGAAGAAACAACACAACAGAAATTACTGGCTTAATATAGTTTTAATACATCTGTTTAACTAAATGCAGATTTAAGAGGACTTTAAGGTATATCCTAAAAAACAGTAATGATTACCATAACAGCCTTGTGGTTAAATCCAACTGCTGCCCACTTAGTATTGCTGCTTAATTCAAAAGTAATGGTGGATCCTTGGGGTTTGTAAGTCATGAAGTATTCACATTTGTTTACTGCAGATTTACATGATTCTGGTTTAAAGAAACAGCCTTTTGTTTTACCACACCCATCTGCAGAAAACTGAGAGGTAAGAACAAATCATACAAACAGTTTGTTTAACATGTGGCTACACTATCAAATGTGTTACTTAAATTCCTTGATGATTTATTTGCCTTATTGGATTTGTTTTCATCAACAAATGCGTATTATAGATATCTATGAGAACATCTTGGCACTAAACTTTTTCTTTTGTTACAAACCTAAGGGAGTCTTATTGCCTCTCTCTTTATCAAGTATCATGGAGTATCTGTCAAGCAAGGTGACTAAACATAATTAGTAAACTGTGTCATTACGTTTTCATGGAAATAGCTCCTTCTTATTTAGCCCTCTCATTGCTGCCAATATCATCCGATTATGAATTTCCAGTTCATAACTAGAGAACATCTAACAATGCAGATCACCTTAAATCATTAACTCCTTCATCCTCTCATTTCTTTTCGCACATAAAATGTGGTAATCTTACCGTCAAGGAAGTTTTGACACTCTGTCTCTGTTGTGGAAGACGACCATCACAAAGCAAAACTAAGGGGTTGTACACATTGTGTAATTATTAATTTGCTTCAATAAATGTTTAATTCTCTTTTAGACACATCTAATGAATCCTCTGAACAGCATTTACTTTTCAAAAATTATCCCTTCTTAGTCAAATGAATTGTTGAATTGTGGTTAACTAATACAGTAAAGCTCTAATAACACAACTTAAGCTTGGCTTCAAAAATTTGGTCACTTAAAGGTTAATAGCAGTTCTTTTCAAATTATACCAAAAGAGAGAAATCTAGTGCGAAATGGATTCCTGATTTCAATCATTATTGCACAGATGTGGAATTATTCTTTGTGGATCTGGCTTTAAACAAAGCAACCATACCCTGAGTTAAATTTTTGTTCTACCTCAGCAACTGTCAAGTAATATAATGAAAATAATAACTGAGAGATCTTGATCATATAAAAGACATTTTATGATTGATGAGACTGAAGTTTTGAAAAATGTTGTATTTTCAAAATTAAAAAGTCTGACATCAAAATCTATTTTTGAAAATTCTGCTTCAATAGGGTGATTTTAACAATGAGGTGGATGAAAGTCAAGGTTCCACTGTATAACTAACGTTGTCTCGTTATTATCATTATTATTAACTATTAAATGAATTAATTAATTCAGATAATTACAAATTAAGTGCCATATAACTGTCCATAAATAATTACTTGAACGGAAGAATCGTAAATAAGAAATCTCTAGATCTAAAAATGGAGGTAACATATTCATTCTTGATGCTTGATCGCCCACTGTTAGAAACAAGTTGAAATTTACAATCAGATAAGAGATTAAGATCCCTCAAAAGATTTTGCGAGTTGGTTCCTTCCGAATGATGTATAGTTATGAAGTTGTCATTACATGCGTACGAGTGAGTATGGCTAAAATCTATAGCGTAAAACCTCTCACCTTTCGACAGCAAAACGGCAAATACTCCAGGAATCAGAAATTTGTTAAGTATTGCGTAGTGTCGAGCCATACTCACAATTAATTCAGACTTACGCATATGATATACTTCTGCACATACTTTCACAACTAACACAAACTTAGTACCCAGATCTCTCTTCTCCTCGGTCGCGGCCCACTCCGCTGAGCTGCTTTGGAATTACAGGGCAACTGTTTGTTATGTATGTGCTCTAATTTCAGTTCGGCTATCGCGTGTTCTTAGGATTTTCTTGACAAGTTTCCACCGGCTATTCTGATCATCTATTCACTTTCGCATTAATTCGTTGCTGGCAAATTTGCTAACTGGTCATAGCTCTACACGAAGGGATCTACTAGAGAATCAGAGGTAATCTCATTACTTCTATTTCGTGACTTTGGGGATCTTTACTTTCGAAACACGTTCATCTGTCATCCGCGATCCATCCCTCGTATGACCAAGTAGCTGGTCGTTTGTTCTGCTCTTTATTTGAAAATAATGTTAGACTTAATGTTTGTGTTTGTGTAAAGTAAAGCATCCGTCTTGACTGTCATGCAGTTACTGGTGCAGCGGTATAACTCACGGGTGACGGAAAACAAATCTTAAAAACGAACCACGAAAAAGAAGGCTTATGGTTACCATTTTTACGCGTTTAGCAGAAGTTCTTCAAATTAGTCTTATGTCTAACTTTAGCACAAATAAACTACAGTTTTTTCTTTTTGTTTTTTTTGGTGCGGAATACTAGTTATGTTAGAGAGGGGTAGGTCATCTCAGAATGAGGTACACACCCTTTCCCAAGATCCGCCCCTGAAGTGGAGCGACAGTGTCCATTAATAAAAACACTTAAGTTTAAGGCGTTCTTTTCTAACCTCAAGGTGAACTTACAAGTTTATTTTCGATTTGAATTGAAGAAAAACAACTGTGATCGAATTTCAATCACTTTGGTAAAAGGGGGAACTGAGCTTTTGAATAAACTTATGGTATCCTCGTGATAACGGGTGTAAGTTACTGTTTTAGGGGCAGGGAATTCGAACATTTAAGAAGTTTATACCAAACGATTTTACAGTCAAGGAAAACACATCGTGTTCATGAAGAACTACGAAACACTGTGTCCCCTCAGTTACCTGAGTTTCGTAAAACCATTAGTTCATACATTTGACTTTCCATCATTTTTTTGCGTCTTCTGTTGAAAAGTTTTATCTTTGAAACCTCGAAGGTTTTACACAAACTGTCCCTGTACTCTTTGTTTGTCATCCAGTATATCAAAGGATTGACGCATGAATTAGACATGGCGAGAATTCCACCTATAATGTGTATGGGACTATCAATATTTGTGATGCCAAAAGGAGACAGAACATAAATAGCTTGAGCTGGTAGCCAACACAGTGTCAGAGTTAGACACGCTACGGCGCACATGCGTAATAGCGCTTTCTGTTGCTTTCTTTGTCGCTCACCGTAACATCTCGCCACCAGTGATGTCTTGAAAAGCAATGCAATATGAGCAAATGACGCCCATGTAATTATACATGGAAGGCAAAACCCTATAACAGAGTTGATAAATATTACTATTGTTTGAGTAATTGTTTCTCCATATGGCGCTTTTATCGGAGAACATTTATTTCCCAACAATTTCCATTCAAAGAATTTGTTACTCTTCAAAATACAGGTAAACACCCAAATGGCCAAAATGTAAAGAAACATCCTCTTCGTTGTGAAGTAAAACCTGTAAGTCATTGGTCGAAAGATAGAAAACCATCTCTCCACAGCCAAACACGTGACCTTCAAAATAGAGACTCTCCCCATTGTAAAGAGGACATATCTGCTGCCCAAAAAGCGGCAAAAAATTTCACCACGTAAGCCACTTGGAACTGGGAAGGATGAAATGCTAACAACATATCCTGGAGTGAGAGGGATTAATATCCCTCATGAACGTAAAAGTAAAAGAAAACAAAGAAAATTAGGTGACCATTCAACGATTAAAATTACCTTTCTTCAAGGAAAATTATTGCATGATTGCACAAAAGAACACGAGATTACCTGTTAGCAGATCCGTAATGGCAAGCGAGAACAGGAGAATGTTGTGCGCTGATTTCAACATGACAGGCTTCCTTATCATAACCACACAAAAGAAGAAGTTTAAAAACACGGAAAAAGCAGCGATTAGTCCAAATATCGCTCGTGTCCCCTCCACCTGCGGCAGTTTAACAGCTTCAACGGTTGATGTATCTCCATAGCTCGTATTTCGCAATTCTGAATCAGTCAGACTCAGGCTACCCATTATTAACATCTTGTAATGAGAAGAAACGGTGTTCATAAATTGTTATTAGTACCGACTAGTAAACAATTTGAGGAATAAAGAAATTGCCTTCACAGAATACTTATGCTTACGAAGTTTTTGCCTTCTTTCTGGATTTCGTGCACGTCAACAGAATCGGTGTGCAATCAGTGTAATCTTCTTCCTGTCCGATTTAACACAAATCTTCCAAATACACAGATAATAACGCAGCTGTCATGAGTATTGACTTAATTCCAAGCCAGTCTTTTATGCCAGGTAAGATTTGAATCACTATGCCACTTTTTTTTTAAAGTTTTTTTTATATTGCTGCATAAAAACTGTGAGAAAAAAACGTTTGTTATCCGTTTTCATCTGATAAGTTTTGTTTCCGTTATTGCTTTAACTTTACAAATAATGGTTGAACTACATTATTTACTTTTTCACGACGATGACATTTATAAGAGGTTATTTTAAATATACGCCCCATGTGTATTCCATTAACAGTTAGAGCCTTTTTTGCAGGGGATTGGAGTTTCACCAGCAGAAACTTTTGCTAAATGTGACGAATACAACTCCGATACTAAAAGAAATTAAAAATTGCCCTCGGCCAGTTCGTTTTTAATTAGGAAGGTTGACACATTTCCTTAAGTTATAAAAATGTTAAGATATAACAAAGACATAACAATATAATTGGCATGTGTTTAAACAAGTAAAAACAGGTGTACTCGAACCTTTTATTATCAATATTGAAGCTGATACGAAATAAAACTGCTTTTACGTTTTAAATTTCGCTAAATATGACACAATTTTGAGAGAATCGATTGTGAGGATAAGAGAGACATGATTAGATCTTTATATATACCTCATAATGCTTCCTTAGTCATCAAAATTTCCTCTAGAAAATATTTAAAAGCGGTACATTTTCCCAAGAAAGGCGGTTCGCGTTCAATGATTTTACATTCAAATTATCTTAAAAGTAATTGAACTCTTACTGTCTAATGATCAACATTAAGATATTGTGACAAACAACACACGAGCCATTTTTTTGTTTGCCTTGCAAGTTCGAGTTTGTGGAGTTCTACTGTACACGTTGTTACATGTTCTTATCATAACATAAAGGCTATCATAACATACACTTATCGACCGAGTGGGAGCGCCAGAATGGAAAATAGTTAACACGAGCGCAGCGAGGTACGCGCGTCCTGAACGAGAGCCAAATATTAAATCTTGCAGCCCGACCTAACTCAGTCAATTAGCAGTTTATCATGTACCCACTAACTGAGTTTTGAAAGTTTCGAAAATTTTGTTTCAACCCAAGTAAGACACGATAGATGAGCGCTTACGGGACAACCCCGAATAAAGATTCTACAATTACTCGAGTCAGAACAAGGACTCACAATTCATCAGGAAACGCGACTTTTCGCTTTTTTTTTTTTCATGTTAGTTGTGTCAGTGTAGGGGCAGAAAGCTTTCCCGGACCGGCTCACACCCTGAATGCGTCAGCTTTCACCACGGTCTGCATCGGGATTGGGCGAACCCTGATAGTGCGTATTTCTTGACTTTGTGTCCCGCAGTGTCCCGCGGAGTCTGTTACCGCTGTCTTGATGTGTCCTGGAAACGAATTGTTCGCCATTTTGCACGTGTACGAAACAGTGTTTACCATTCTGGGAAATGAGGATATATGGTTTGTTTATTTGTGTTCCTTTGTAATTTTACCAGCTTAAAAGTCGTCAAAATGAGCTCCGATGCGATGTTTATCTGTGGAGCACTCGCTGAAGAGTCTTACTTGTTTGCAGACTGCCAATCCAAGATCACATCGCAGAAAACAGTAGATCGTGTCATCAAACGATGGTAAGCTTTTGATGTTATATCTGTACATCTTAAAGTAAATGCAATATACTTTGCTTTATTACTTTAAAATGTGTGGATGCATTTTGATGTATGAGGTGTCAAATCACAATTTCTACACAATAAAATTCAAATGAGGTTGTAGTGGGGTAATCTGCATCGTAATCAAAGATTTTAATTGTAAGCGGCAGTTTATACATAATAAGAGAAGGATTTTGTTCTGAAGTCAAAGTTTGCAGCCACGAACAACCTGTTTTGTTAAAAATTATCACTCCATTGAAAACAAAGATTTACAAAGTGTTCCTCTTTCCCCCAACATGTGAAAAAAAAATCTCTTTCCTCTGCTAACTGGTCAAGTTGCCTGAAAGTCATCTTGCCGAAAGTCATATCACCAGAAAATGGTTGTTAAGTTACCAGAAACTTAAAGTCATGTCCCCTGAAATTATGAGTAATGTTATGTGCAGAAACAAACACTTAAACAAACATACTCACAGACTTTAAATGGGCAATTAAGTTTAAAAATATACATCACTTACCTGGTGGTTGTTTCTGACAACACCATGGAGATTATGATCAGAATACACATTTGAATGAGTAAGGACCTTCTGTTGTCTGTTTTTTAGGAAGTCACATCACCAATTAGACCCTTAGTACTATTTTTTTGGTTGTCATTAGGAAAAATTTGGTTGGTTGTAAATTGATGTTTTCCCCTTATTTGACAAATATGGACAGTAGTTGTTTGTAAGCCAGTTAATGACCTCTAAGGAGATGGCCAGTATCAGGCAATCCAAACATTATGGCAGTTTCGTTAAGTATTGCACCTCAGCATAATGAAGTTTTGTGTAGTCATGTAAAAGTTTTCTCACTTTCATGTTGGTAATTAATTAGCTGTTTAATGTAGTGTGTAAATGCATATTTTTCCCATTTTTACTGACTGCACATAACCATTTTATTCCTGAGGGAGCAGATAGATAAACTTTCAAAAATGCATGAGCTCCCCTTTGTTTGTATCTAAACCATCACCAATTATCTGGCTGCTGTTTTGCAATACCAGTTTCAACCATTTCTTTAAAATTTAGAGTAATTAACATCTGAAGAAAAGTACCTTAGTTTAGGAGTTTTCAGAAGAGTATATTTCCCAATTATTGAAAGCAATTCTTTTTGAAGCTGAAATAAGACTTTGTTTGGGAAATTTAACAAATCAGCAGAGTATTAGCAAAATCAATACTCTTATTGACAAGGATATTCATTGTCATAGTGGTCAAAATGTTGTGCACCAAGTGAGTCCACAATACATGTCATGGCTTATATCATGGCCTATGTAATGGCTACTTATGATAATTTAGGTTCAATTTTGGAATTGATGTTATAACTTCATTTTTTATACCATGGTGATATGCAGTTTGTGTGAAAAATTACATTTTGAAAATGTTTCTTTAACTCAGGGTAACTCTTTTAACCAAAGAATCAAATTTAATCAGAGCCAACTTGATTGTACTTGAAATAAGACTTCTTGATATCATGCTGAGTTGTTGTCTTCCTTAAGGCTGTTAAGTTTTTGAAATTACACAAGAGGTAAACTAGAGATGTAGGCCAGAATGTGGCAAGAACCAAAAGGTGACACATGACAGGTTTCTCAGTAATGGGGGGAGATGATAACTAGGTGCATTAAGTAGGCGACCAGGTATTCAACCAACAAAGGCCAACACTATTCAAGATTACTTTAGAGGTTTTAAATTAGTTTAAACATATTAATGTATACCAGGAAATAAAGCAGATGCAGTAGTAAGAGATTGGAGGACAGCGGAAACAGTGATGAACTTTTTAATTGTTGCTTTGAAAATAATTCATTTTGGAATGTGGTCAGTTTCTTAACCACTGGGAGGCAGTCAGTGAGAACCCTGCACGACATTAGCCAATAGATCATAGATAACAACCAATCACAGAATATTTAATGTAAATTTCTTTGTATGATACTTTATGAAGTTCAACATGATAATCATCTGCAACCATTAATAATTATTTGTTACATTTAATTTAGCCAATAGATCATCATTGGAGCTATGCTGTGAAAAACCTTTCTTCTTATCTATGGAGGTCATAAATCTTATGGACAAATCTTGATAGGTTGCTTGTGGACTATCCATTGATTGGTCCCCATCATATATCTTATGGGCAAGCTTTGTTAATGGACCTTAGAGAAGCATTAGTAATGGACTGTTAGGCAAGCTTGGTATGTGGCCTGTGAACATTTTTTGATATATGGCCTGTGGACAAGCCTTGGCAAATAACTTGTGGACAAGTCTTCATGGACATTGGGGAACAGTGGATCTCATATAATAAGAGGAAAGTGGATGAGGCAGAATAGCAAGTGGTAAACCAGAGAGTTTAATTACCTCAGGTAAAATTTTTAATATTTGTCTCAACTGTACTAGACCTGCTTTGGCCATCAGTGACCAATCAGTGATAGTTCTGTGTAGGTTTTCCTTTTCCTTTTCCTTTTCCTTCTGCATTTTTGTCATATTTCTTGCTGCACACAGTTTACTGATACGTATTAACACGTTGGTAGAGAAAAGCACTGTCATCTAAAGTGATTCATGTAACTTGTCCCATGATTTAACATGATTACTCATTCCAAGGCTTTAACTCTGATCACTTTATCACGAATTAAGCATGGGAACTCTTAGGTGACTTGCAAGTGTCATTTCTGTTGACTTTTCTATTGCCTGTTTGGGCCTTCAAATTTTAAAGAAGCTTGTTGAACTTGTTCAGTTTAGCTTTTGAATCCATGCCTTATTTGTTTACATGGCATGCTTTTAAATGGATTGAATCTATGGCCACTGATTCTGCAGTCTTTAAAACTTTTATTACATTTATCTTAAAGTTTCTAGTTTTTGCTTGATTTAGTTTTCTGAACTCTCTGTCGTAAGTTACTACATGCATCTGTGATAAAATTTCATCAGCATTCCCACAGGGTCATTCTCTGCTTTCTTTCTAATTAAGCATAGATATCTGATTTAAAATCTGCGTCAATCAGAATGTCTGCCCTTATGCTGTATCTCAATAGGCTTTTTGGGCATGTGCCCCTCAAGATGAACTTGTGAGAGTCTAATGGAGTTATTTGTCAATAGTATCAGGGAGTTCTTGACTCCACTTTCAAGAGGCTTTGCTGTCAGCACACATTTAGGCTGGATGCTTAGGAGTCATAGAGTCACTGTGAGGTTGAATCTATACAAAATTCAAACAACAAAATTTGTTTACCTTAGCAATTAACACACATTTCTAACAATCCCTTACTGCAAAATAGCTAAGCTAATGGAGGCAGGAGGGAAATAAACACTCAAATAAATTCTTCAATAACAAGTTTGACTGATCAAAGGAAATGACCAAGAGAGTGCATATACAATAAAAACAAAATAACAAAAAAGGGTACAATAAATTATAGAGACACCAATCAGGTATTAAATGTACATATTACTGGAATAAAATTACATGCATAAAAAGAAACAAATGAAGCCTAAAAAGATTAGAATTTTCTTAATTTATCAATGAAAGTATGGACGTCAAGTATGATGTTTAAAGAAAAGGAAATTCTCAAAGAATTTCCTATCTTGGTATGGTGTCTATAAATTTTTCATTTCAGCCTTGTGGTGTGGTTTCCAGGATGAGGTAAAAACTTTCCCAAGCCACAGGGTCTTGAATATAAGAAGTTGAACTTTAACTGCTTGTAGAGTTGAGAGGTTTTATTCAATTGCGATACTTCTTTCACTGTGATGATCAATAAAATAAGGAAATTTATTTTATGAAACAAATTTGGGGTTAGTGACACTCAAAGGTGTTAAAAGTAGTAAATGACTAAATGACTCCAGGAAGTGGACATTGTTTTTTCTATTGTGAAAGTTTAACTTCCTGAACATTTTTAGCTTTTTAAGTTAGGTGATACTCAGTGTTATCAATAAGATTTGAAGTAGGTGGCTACCTCAGTGAAGCACCTACAAGAGAATAGTGTGAAAAATAATTTCCCTCTTGTTTGTCTATTAGTTTCCTTCAGAATAAGCTGGCTTCAAATGGAGTTTTAAACTATGGTAAATGATCATTAAATATTAATGCCCTTTGTAGCAGTTGTTTAATTGATTGTTTTATTTGTAATCAAAATCTTCCATTTGCTGACAAGCAAATCTGCAGGAGATTCACCCAAAAGTCCTCTCAAAAGACAAGACATCCAACTTTGCACAATACTAAACACTGTCAAAAGGCAGTTTACACACACAAAAAAAGATGACATATTGTGCACATCAAATTTCAGTATGTACATTTTCTCAAATTCTGAAGCTAGGATCCAAACCTTTCTTCATCTGACCAAGCCAGATTCTATTGTTTTTCATTCGTACATCACTCTTTGACTCATAGTTGCACAAAGATCATTGCATTGTAAAGCCACAGTCTTTGTTGTCAGAGTCTTCTCCTTCTTGTAATTCAAAACAAATCTCTCAATCTCCTGTCTTGAAATACAGGACACAGTTTTTGTAATTGCATGTGAGTTGAGTGTGAGTTTAATTTATTGGAAAAATCTCAGGAGCATTCTTGTCTGCAGAGGTAATTTATACAATTGAAGGAAATCAATCAGCCAGTGAATTCTAACTGTTCTCATGGCATGGGTTGAACACAAGATTGTAAATGATCATTGAGCTGCTGATTGCTTCATAAAAATCATGAAAAGTCACTAACTTGCTCATTTTCTGGCTAACCAGAAACCATTTGACCATGGTCATCCTCATTTTTCAGAGCAAATGCAGCTTTTTTTTTTTGATAAAAGGTTAGACTCTAAGTGTTCAATGGCTTTTTTCGTCAAGCCTCAGTTAAGCAATTTTTATGCAAACTTAACATCTTTGCTAAATAGTTCTGTATTTGATTTATGTTTGTTATCGACAAGTGTGCTGTTGACAACTTTGATTTTAAATTTTACTAACTGACTAGCAGTTGAGAAGAACTGCTGGTGTTTTATTTGTCCAAAATTATTTGATGAATTCTGTTCAGCACAAAGTTGTATGAAAATTATTTTAAGTAACCGATGATGTGTACCCATAAATTTAAGTAAAAATGCAAAACAAGCAGAAAAAGAAAACTGTCAGTAAAAGAATGAATCTAAAGATCAAAGACCATGGAAACAAAAAAAAAAGATAAGATGAATGCTGTAATACTAAATTGACTATTATTTTCTATATTACTGATTTGCATTTCTGTAAATTTGACTTGGAAATGGCAAAGTATACCTGGTGGTATAGTTCATTGGCAGCTGGATTGATCAGTATCAAGCACTTTAGCAGACAAGAATAATCCTGTGCTTTTCTGAACAAAAGAAAACTTGTTTGATCCACTGCCACACAACTTTAATTTCAATCAGTACAAAAGAAAAATGTGCTGTCGCATAAAATGCATTCTGAGATATAAAAGGCATACAGGTGTTAAGTGACTGTGAGGTGAAATATGATATAGGGATGTAACTTGGCTTGTGTGGGCAAAGAAAGATTTGATTAAAAAAATCTGATTTTGTAAACAGAAATTTGATGAAAGCAGGATATTATTTTGTATGGTTTTTGTGGACTGTGGGAGGTATGCGTTTAATTATTTTGTGGCAGCTTTCAAGCACAGTCATGAAGGGAAACCAAAAATCCTCAAGACTTCAGTCACTTTAATTGGCTTTGTGATGCAAGTTTTGCTGTAAGACTACTTATTGCAAGTTCACAGACATTTTCTAGGCACATAGCATCAGCAAACTGTGATTAATTAAAATCCCATGTAGAAAAGCTGTAATATTTTTTGTTTTATCATGCTAAAGAGAATTGGAATAATTGAAGGAATATGGAATGATAACTCCATTTAAACACTGTTTAGATTATTTTCATGACATAGAAAATAGATGAAAATTCTTAACAACTGGTGTACATTATTGCCAAAGGGAGGTACTGTTCAAAATAAATTATGAATACCTACTGAAAGAGAACAATTGGTTAAAATATTGATTTTATTATTTTGATATTTTCCTCAGAGATAACCAAATGAAAGTATGGCAATCATACATCACAGCAGCAGACCTATATTGGGAGAGGAACCCCAGCAGTTTATCATGGCAACAGGAGTACAAGATGGTACATCATTTACTTAAATGTCATATTAAATTGGCTCAGCCCAGGAGGTCATTGAATGTGGGGTGCAGCTGACCTGGGGTTTTCCTCCTAAGTAGACGTAGAGGGAGGTTTTTCTCCCAGCTGTTGTTCTACCACCCCCATTCATTAATTAAGATTTTTTTTTCATAATGATTAGTAGAGCTAAGGTGTGTGTGCCACAATTGTTCAAAAAGTACTTATTTCTTTTTTTTTACCCAATTTTTGAACCAAATTGTAAGGTTTTTTGGTGGTAGGTCACAGATTTTTGGGTAGTAAGTTGTTGGGTCTTATGAAACCTAGTTTTTAGTCTTTTGTTTCAGGTTGTGAGGCTTTTGGGTGTTTCGGGGACTTCCAGGCGATTCTAAGACTTTTTCATTTGTTAAGTAAAAGGCTCTTCAATCTCATGTTTTGAGGGTCAAGTGTTTTTGGGGAACTTATGTTTTTGGGGGTGAGGTTTGTGGGTCTTAAATTTTTGCATATTATGCTTTTGGGTATTAGATTCTTGGTTTTATGGCTTTTTTTAGCTTTCTTGTTTCTTAGGTCGTAGGTTATTAGGTCTTACATGTAGGATTTGCGCCTTTGGTTTTTCAGGTGGGAGATATTTCAGTCTAGGTCTTAGGTATATTTCTGGGTCCTGGTTATAAGTGCATTAAGTTCTGAGTGTTACAGTCCTAGATTTTGGTTTAAGGTTTCAGGGTCTCAGATTTCAAAGTCCTTAGCATATTCCTACCATTTCATAGTAAGTATAAGGGTTAAAGGTCTCTGGGTTCTGGATTTCTGGGTCCTGGGCTTCACAGTTTTACGTTTCTGGGATATAGTGGTCTCTAGATGTTTTATGCACTTTCTGGGGAAAGAAGAGGGTCATAGACTTCTACATTTTGAATTTAAGGTTAGTTGGGTTGGTTTTTGTGGTAGGAATTTGTGGGAAACAATCATGTCATTCTAGTATTTCCTGGCCTAAGGGTTTCCAGAGTTTTACAATGTTTCAGGATTCCTGGTTTTAGGTTGGCATGATGTTTGTGGTAGTATTACTACATTGAGTACATCAGCAAGCTCATTACCACAACCTAACTTTAGGAGTATTTTTAGTTTGCTTTTCATTAGCTCACCATTTTGTCCTCTAGGCTGAATATGTGGCTGATGGCTACATTGTTTAAGTAGATAGCTTTTCCACAGTTAAGAAGGTTTCATTTAAATTTATTGCCAAGTTAGATTGAATTTCATTTCATGCAAAGAGCAAATTCTTGATGATTTCATGTAAGTATGACTAGCTCTACTATGCAATATTAAGCCTCACTGAAGATATCTTTTCTGCTTAAGGTAAACACAGTAGGCTAAATTTCCATTTACTTTCATTTCTTTTTGCTCCTTAGCTACTTTTTGGTTTTGCAAGTCATGATATCTTCTAGGGTCTCTTGTAGGATTCTACATTTTTTTCAGAACTTAGTTGGAAAGGCATTAGTTTTTCTAAGCTTGGTATTGCAAGCTTGATCTTAAAGTAATTAGGTTCATTTAAATTTGTGCCATGAACTTGCTTTATCAAGAGATGTAATTTACTATTACCATCATTATGTTAATTTTGCTAGGTCATCTACAGTGGTAATGAGCTTGCATATCTACTTAAGTTTTCAGGATATTATTTAATTTCAGATTGGTGGTGGCACACACACTTAGAAGCAAGAACAAAGAAAAAAAATTTAGCCAATCACATCCCTGCTGGGTTGTGGAAGCTCTGTCTGTTCTAAGAAGGTGTGTTTTTGATGTCCTCTGAAATATTCCAACTGGGAAATCCTGTGATGCTTTGTCTGATCCTGAAGTTCAAGCTGGGGACAGTTGAACACTTGGAAGAGTTGACCACTTGCTCTCGAGCAGGGAGGACAGTGTAGAGGAAGGTGAGAGTTTTCTCTTTTGTCTTTGGAGTTTCTACCAATTTGTCATGGAATCACACCGACAATTTGACACATTTTGGCCTCAGAAGGTGCTTTTTTTGCATTCAATTTATCTCTTGAAATGTTCCACAACTAAGGATCATTGAAACAGTTGTGCTGAATTGTAAGAGTCAATTTAGGTGCATTTACATTGGAAGTGCGGAGTTTTGCTGGATTTCTCTGGTCTGGCTTGACCGGACTCACACAAATGACATCAAATTGAGCAAATAGTTACTGGGGGTCTCTCTGATGGGTTGATACTGAATCCAGAATCTCTCTTCTTTAGTTTTTCATCTAATTATAACAAAAATATAACACAAAATATTAACCATAAGCATAAACATAGATAAACAATTTTTTTAAACCATTTTTTTTTAAATTAAGTAGCATTTTCTCACTATAAAACCACATTACCATAGATACTATTATTTTAGGATCAGCATTTTTTTCACATAATTATACAGTTACTAAAAGTTATAAAAGCTAGGCCTTTTCAGGAATAGGGTAAATTTATTCACTTTTAATAAAAGTAGCATATTTATTGGGGAAAATAATAGCATTAGCTTTGATAAAAATTATCTTTATTGCTATTTCAGGAAAATTATGCCTAACTATAAACAAAAAATTATTTTTTTTACTTAAGGAGAATCTTTTCATAATGAAATTACTATGCTATTTATACTTTAATTTTAGGGGTAGTATAGTGTAGTATATTTTTTTTCATTTAACAGGGTAAGAGCATGATCATAAAAACTCCATTTATTGATGAACAGGCAAAACGTAATTACTTTTTGATTAAAGCAGCATTTTCTCATTTGGAAAAGTGTTAGTTTTAAGATTTTCCTAATTCTTTAGTGACTAAGACTTATTTAGCTTTCCTTAAAAAAATAATTAATAAGGGATTAGTGTTAGCATAAAAAGATGGCTGTATAGGTTACATTAATATAATTTTACAATATAGATATTACTTTTGATAGCCTCCACGTAGCCGTTCGTAGGCTCGTCAAGCAATGGTCCTGTCACAGATAATTCTGTGCCTGGGACATTCTAGGAATAATTAGCATAGGATAAAAGGACTTTATCGCGTTAATTAAAAGTTTATAACCAAACTAGGGTTTGAAGCCGATGCAAATCGCATAAATAATTAACAAATAGAGGAGCTTTAGGTATTTTTTCCATTTCGCTATTGTAAGAAGCGCTTCCTAGTCTATACTTAGTTTTTAAGCATTCCCTAAGTTTACTATATTCTTTTTTTCACAAATTAATTAGTTCAAGGCTCGTTCAGCTTTGTATGTTGATTGCCTGTCTTAGATCACGGACGTTCTCTGGATATTTGTTCTTTTAATTTTCTCCTCCAATTATTCTTTCGCATGCACGTGCATGATTGAAAATTGAAGAGGAACAATTCCCCGTAGACGTCTTATGATTTGAAATGGTCAACAAACAAACCAAGCCGGATGTGCAGAACTAAATAAAACCTTTAACAAAATATAATTTAGTTAGAATAAAACTAAACCTCCAGTAGCCTAAGGATAAGGATTGCGCCAAATTATTTTCATTTTAATTAAAGAGAGATTCTGGTATGGATATCTTCACAGATGAGAGACGTTTAGCAACTTGTGCTCTTTGGTGATATTTGTGTGATAAAGTCAAACCAGACTAGTGCGATTCAGTATCTTTCCTTGCTTTCAGTGACGATGCACTGAAAATTGGGCACCGCAAGTTAGCGCTTCGGTTTTTTTAGTCCAGGTTGGGAACATTTCCAACTCAATTAGGGTTTTTACTACTAAATTTATGGCGCGACTGCGAGCAAAAATTACCTCTATCGCCACCGAGGCAAATCACTTTAGTTTTTGATATATTGACTTGCAAATTAACGCCTTCAACCAAATTCCATTTTGAACTTTAATTTTTTTTTTCAAATCATTAATTCCAAGTTGATCAGGTGTGATATTGTGACAAATAAGGAGAAAGACCCCGGAGGCATTGAGAGCTAACTCTCACTTTCCTTTACCCTGCCCCCCCTACTTGATAGCAAGTGTCAACTCTTTTAAGTGTTCAACTGTCCCTGGCTTTTACTAAGGGATCAGATAAAACTGAACAGGATTTTAAAGTTGGAATAATTAAAGAGGACTAAGAAACAACACTGACTATGAGCAGCAGAGTGGAAGCAACCCCACAGTGGTGATAAGATTGGCTATATTGTTTTTTTTTTTTTATTCTTATCCCTTAAATAAATGATGGACAAGACAGACAATTTTATTTTATCAATAAAATGTTGTTATTTTCATTCCTGTGTTGCTTTACTTCACAATCCAACCGTTAAAAAAGTGAACCAGATAAACACCTAGTAATAAGCCAAGTTTTGCAAAGACAACAATATTGTTACGTAAATACGTTCCCCAAAGAGTCTCCTAATGCATTTGGCTTTAGTAGAAAGTTCTTCTCCATCAAACGTACCGCGAATTCTTGTTTTTTAACCATAGTGAAGACGTAGAAGAATAATAATCACTTGATTATTTTCTGTAACAGCCCTTGTGCAAGTCGTCACGCAGAGACGCGTGACCTCATCTTTTTTTACCGTGACCTTTTTTACCAATTGTAAACAAAAGCGCTAAATTTTTCCTGAATTTTGATTCAGTATTTCGTACGACGAGATAGAAGTAAACTATATGCTAAAAACCAAATGCATTATGAGAACATATTTGAGGAACACCAGCTGACGTATTTACGTAACGTAACAGAAATTTTTGTAACGCAAGGTAGCGCGAGACAAGGGTTTAAAACCTTGTGGGACAGATCTTGGATTCTCAGAGTTTATTCTTGATAAAACCTCTCCATTCGGTCCCTCTTTAAAATTGATTTAGAAACAATTCCTGACAATTGAGAGAAAATTCCATACCGAAATTGTATTTGATAAAATTCAAAGGTTTTAAGCCCGTGCGATCGTGTACAAACCAACCCGTCTTTTACACAGAAATTTGCTATAATAAGTGATAAAACTCTTGGGGGTTAGATAACATAAAAAAATCCATTCAAGATTGCAGCAGCATTACAGTCGATCCTACAGATTTTAAATTTTTAAAAGAATTGAAATTAAAACATGTATGCAAATTTGTCCCTATCATTTCTCACGCTTTTCTTAAAATTTGCATTCTAAAAGTCTGAAATGTTTTATTTCCTCAGCATATTGAAGTGCCTATGCTTATTTTCAGTGTTGAGAATCTAAGCTGATCTTCATCAGTTGAAACCTGAAATGACTATTCGAAAAAAATTCAATCAGGGCCTTAATTTATCTTTGAATGAACACTCCGAAATTATATTGACCACAAAGGTTAATTTTGCTGTTTCACATAATCAAATTGTTTGATGCGTTTTGTCTTAAACCTTGCGTGACATTGAGGGTCACACAACGGGTCACACAAATTCCCAAACGTACTAGCGAATCGCTTAATTCCTTTAAAAATTAAATTTCAGAGCCTTTGCCAATAATCAAATAATTTTTTCCTTTCTCTTTATCCAGTATTGTTCTTGGGAAAACGAAAATATGTTACGGCACGATTGAGTAATACTACAATTTGTTTAAAAACGTTTCTGAATACAAATATCTCTATAAACTGGAATACTGTTTATTTGGAAACCCTTATCAAGATGGAAACTTCTGCTGCAATCTTGAAAGCATGTTTCAGAGGGTTTTTGAGACTTAATTTTGAGACCAAATTTTATCACAATGCAACAATCATTGATAGGACAACCAGGAGAGGTTTCACAAAATTCACTCATCACATTTCCAGTAATTAATGAACAATCAAACCAGCCATTCAACCAAAATGTTGAAAATCAATCTCTCCTTTAAACTGATCACACAAGACAACTTTGGAAGTTACCATATTATGCTTTGCTTGCAAAAAGAGGTTTGTTTTCACACATTTTGACAAGGATGTTTGACTGCACTTACCGGCAATCTCCCAGACATGCAATGTACCATACAAATATAACCTTTTTTTTAAGGTGCACCAAATCAGAGAAAACATGGAAAGCAGGCATTGACACAGGCCCACAAACAATGCTGGTTGCCTGCTTCTCATGTCTCCATGTATGGTTGCAATTCTTCAGCATCACAAAACATCCAAACAGCACATGAATATTTTGTGCTGCTAAAACTATCTGGTTGTAAATCAGTTTGTAAATTAGTTTGCCAATCAGTCATCAGCTAATCCCTGATGGTTGAACAGACATCAATCAGACAGTCAGTCAGTCAATAACCAAGTTATTTATCCATAAGTTTATTAGGTAGACCTCTCTATTGGTACACAAGACCCTTAGACAGTGCATCAGTCAGTAAGACATTTGGTTCATCATCACTCATTCAGTGAGTAACTTGATGAGTCTGTCAGTTTGACAGTCTGTATGTCTGTCAGTCAGTCAGTCAGTCAGTCTGTTTGTCTGTCATTCATTCATTCTGTCAGTCATTCATTTATTCAGTCAGTCAGTCAATCAGTCAATCATTCATTTAGTCAGTCATTCAGTCAGGCTATTAGGCAATCAGTAATTCAGTCAGTTAGT
This sequence comes from Pocillopora damicornis, assembly GCF_964200805.1. Classification (NCBI taxonomy): domain Eukaryota; kingdom Metazoa; phylum Cnidaria; class Anthozoa; order Scleractinia; family Pocilloporidae; genus Pocillopora; species Pocillopora damicornis. Next base: position 176,534 of record NC_142680.1, read on the forward strand.
CTGTCTATCAGTAGGTTTGTCACTCAGTCAATCAGTCATTCTGTTAGTTATTCAGCCAATCAGTGATAAATTAGTCATTCAAACACTCGATCAGTAAGTCAGCCATTCAAACAGCCAAATAGTCATTACAACAGTTAGTCAGTCAATTAGTCAGTCAGTCAGGCTATTGGTTGGTCCGTCAATAAGTCAGTCAGTCTATCAGTGGGTCAGTCAGTCAGTTTGTCATTCAGTTAATCAGTCATTCTGTTAGTCAAGAAAAGTCTATCGGTCAGTCAGTTGGTCTGTTCATGACAGGAAAATGGAAGCATCAGCATGCTGTAATTTAGAAATTCTTGGAATTTTCTTCAAAATTTAGATTTTTACTTTCTCCAAATAAACTTTCTGTAATTTCCCAAGCTTTAAGAATTTTCTTAGATCATTAGCTGACCTGTGGCAACCATGTACCTATTGAGTTTGGTATGCTGTCACAACACAAAAGAGTGTATGTACAGTATATCAGTCACTTTGAGGTGCACAACCACTCGAATAACAAAATATTCATTTTATTATTGAATGAATATTCATCTGAGTGGATTCTGGAAGGTAACTTAATATTGCCACTTTTCATTTATTTTGCAACAGTTGACTGACTGAAGTATGTACAGATAACACTCTTATTTCATGCTGTACCACTATGCCTATTTGCATGGCACGGGCTCAACAACAATATTTTCTGTTGTCTTTTTGTATTACACATCTAACAATCAGAGAAGCCCTTGACTCCTGCAAGGTGACTTTGTATATCTACTGTAATTTCCAGCCGATTACCCGCAGGTAATCTGTTAATTTTTCCACAAACAGATGTTGGTGCAAATTATAGGAAGGTGCGGGTAATATGATAATTCTTAAAGTTTCCAGTATAGTTTTAAAACTATTAGCAGGAAAAAACACAGAGATGATAAGATCCACTAAATACACTCTTCAAAAAACCTGTGTAATAACTCATTTATTTCACGCAGATTGCTCCTCTCAATAAGAGACTTAAATGCTCTCGAAATCAAAAACAAAGAAAACTCAATAACTAAGCTTTTATCTCGTTTGTATTCTTACTCTCTTACCTAGTCTATTTCCTAGCTTGTTCCTTTTTTAAGTTCAAAACACAATCTCACTTACACAAGTAGTGAACTTGAAAATAAAAGAATTTAATTGTGAAAAAGCTGGGTTCAGAGCAATTCACACAGAAAATGATGCTGACATGTTAATTTTGTGGCGCCACATAATAAATGGCACTAAAGAATTTTTGACACATCAGTGAAATTTTCTTTGCTAGTACTGCCTTGAGTTAAAGAGTATTTTCCTGTTTCAAGTAGTTTCTTCCACTAGGTAGATCTCAAGTGGTATCATTCTCAACGAAACAGCAAAGACAAAAAGTGTGAAAATTTATTAATTGCACGCTAAAGGATATCATGTCAACAAAAACAATGAAGGAACTTTGTGTGAGTCAACGATTTTCTTTTGTTTTTTGGTGCAGGTTATCTGCCAGTGCTGGTAATCTGTTGAAATTTTTTTCTCATTGTTCCACAAATTGATCAATGTGGGTAATCTGCCATGTGGGTAAATGAGCGGAAATTGCAGTAAATGATTGCCTGTCAGCCTTCATGACTGTCCATCAGTCAATCAGTCATTTTGTGTACCAGTCAATCACCCAATCAATTGTCAGTCTGTAAGTCAGTTGGTCAATCCCTGTTACTTTCTGTTAGCCAGTCTGCCAGACGGTCTTAAGCCTGACAGTCAGTCATTCAAGCAGGCAGCCAGCCAGTCAGTCAGTCAGTCTGTCTGTCTGTCAGTCAGCCTATCAGTCAGTCTCAGATTAACAGTTAGTCTGTTGCATTATCATGCAGCCAGTCATTGAGACAGTCAACCACTGAGCCAGTTGGTCAATCAATTGGTAAGTCAGTCAGTCTGTTAGTCAGCCAATCAATCAGTTGGTGGATCAATCAGTTAGTCAGCTAACCAGTCTGATAGTTTATCAGTCAGCCAAATAGACAGGAAGTCAGTTAGTCAGTCTCTTAATTACATGTAGGTACTGTAGTTGACCATCCAATAATCAGTCAGTCACAATCAGTTGACAGACAGTCAACCAGACAGGTACAAGTCAATCATTCTGCCTATCTGTCTTAAGATTAGCCAGATTCTGTGTTTTTTGATGAAGATGCCTCAATTGTGGGCAGCTTCCTTTACTAGAATTGCTACCCAGCATCAGCCTCCAGGCTCATCCAGAGGTGATAAAAATAATGGTGTTTTGCTAAGACTTCACTTTGGAATTTCTGGAATTTAACAATTCCCCACACACCTTCATATTTTATTGTATCAATCTTCTTTCCCAGATACATGCTAATTTATGTACTTGGCAACTTGTCCTTTTAAAAAATTGCAAGTCAGACAGTCAACTGTGACAACAGACAATGAAAAGTGACACAGAAATCAACCTTTATCCACAGTACATTGATACACTACATGTCTGGGGTGAATTTCAAGTTTATGTCCCACATGCACTAATGGTACATGAACTAAGTCAGCAGCATCACCCATTTGCTACCTTGGAATTAAAACAAAACTTGGCTTATTTAAGACTTTGTCTACCTGGTTCAATTAACAGCTGGATTGCAAAGGAAAACAAACATCTTGAAAGAGATCTGCTTGAAGCTTGGTCCACTTGTTCACCCATCAGACATCTGACCTGGAGAAAATAAGATATATTCCTACTGATAAGTGTTAAGCCAAATGAGAATGAAGCTTAGTTCTTCTTACAAGCACATTATTTCAATATTTGGACCACCACTACTACCGATGCACCAAGTACTCCCATGAAAAACCTCTTAGTTAATGTGCAACATTTGTCAATCAAGAAACAAGCTTTTATTTTCACTCCAAACAAAACAAAATAAAAAACATGATTTTGCCACAAATATTTACTCTTTCATGTAAGTTTTTCTTTCTGCAAGCCATCTTTTGACCTTGACATCCAAATTTGAAACAGTTGGTGGATCTGAAGGTATATAGTAACCTCAATTCCTTGCAAGTCTGCTAGTCAACACGTTTGTCAGCCAAGTGTCCAATAATGACATTTTTCATTGTAGAGAATAAAGGGGTCATAGTGACAAAATTTGACTGCTGGCTTAAATTTTGAGTGTGGAGGCTTTAAGATGGCACTTCACAGTAGGCACTTTTCCCTTGTATTTGTTGCAATTTACCAAGTAATATGAGCCAAAAGTCCAGGCGATCGACAAACTCTTGAATTATTTACAATTAAAAAAAAAGTTTCCAAACTTCCGTATTGAATTACATCATAGTAGAAAATACCAGCTTAACAAAGTAAAATGTCCTATTAGTATGAATATTTGAAAATATTCCTGCCTTTTAAGGGACCAAAAATATTATCAGCACTGTAATGTTGATCACTACGTTCTTCGATTTTCAGAGCAGATGTAGTCATGGGTAAAACTACAGATCACTGGGCCACTTATTTATCCACCATTGAATGACACCATTCTGCCTCGTTCTTCAGAGCATGCCGACACTACGGATAACTAGATATGCTTATGTACAGCGATCCTTGAACATTTTTTTCTAGGTATTCTGCAGTTACTCCAATTTTCGCAGAAATATTACTATAAACGTAAAATCACAAGCCTATTTACCTCCATAAAAAGATCTCGGTTTTTGCATGTCACTCGGATCCCAGCATGGATGCCTGCAAACAACAAAAACAAATAAACCAATGCTCCAAAAACAGAACCAACAAAGGTTCTGCTTCTGACGACTTACATAGAAGCAAAACTACCAAGAAATAAGGATAAACAAACCTTCCAATTTCTCGTAAACAATTTTTCAGGCACGAACACGTGCAAAATGACTGACCTAGGCCACGCTTGCAACTAGCTTAACCTCGTTCCCAGGACCTTGACGATGTAGAAATCCAACATGGCGCAGAACGAGAGCTAGAACAGTTGATAATTTCCGAAGAGCCGGAACACGTAGTCGTCAAGAATAACGTTGGTTATAGATATACATGTCTTAACCCAGGAAAAGATAAAATGTAAAATAACAGTATACGCGAAGTTGCCTGCACAGCTCCTCATAGGCTACAGACAAAGAAGCGCGCGAAGCCGCGCGCCAAACCAGGCGGTGTTGAGCGCTTTGCAATTGTTTAGCGCTGTCTTTTTGCTTTCAAGATTCAAACCGTTTCTTCGGAAAATTTCTTAAGCGTCTCGAGACTCGATTCTTGATTATCGGTAAACACAAGAGTTGAAAACCGAAACTCGAAACCCAAGCCTCGTTCTCGAAAACTTCGACAGTTTGAGTCGAAACTGTTACATGTTAATCAGTTCCTTTGTAGTTCAGTGAAGGGATATCTGAGCACAAACTACCCACGATAACTCAGCTAGTATTACTTAAACATTACTTTTAAGGTTCTAAGATTATTTCCTTTACAGATATTTGTATACCCTTTAGTTGTAAGTAAGTTATGGAAAACAGGATACATGTAGGCTCTTACAAACAAGACTCCTGTATTCATTGCAGCAAACTCCGCATGTTGGAAAAGTATTTCAGACTTGTATAGATTCACTGGTTAAAGATTCTCAATTAGGTTTCAACACCATCAGAAATCCAGTCTCCAGTTATTCAGTGAATGGTAGCCTCAGTGTTTTGTTAATAACTATTAAGTCATTGCAAACTAAAGATTTACAACTGTACTGACACCACAAAAATGTTTTGGTCAAATAACCTTTATTTTGCCTTGAGTTAACAACACTACAGCGTGGTTTAATATTTTAGTCAGTCTTGGTGTGATGAAAGTTTATATATTTCTCAGGAAAACGTAAGAGTATCTGTTTCATTTAAGATTAAACGATGAGTTATTTTTAACTTTAAATATAATGATTGAGTCTTCTTGGTTTCATTCCCTTCTTTTTTAATCAGAGGCCTGAGAAGTTCAGCTCGTTTGTGGATGTCCACTTTTTTGGACTGTTATGGGGAAGAAAAGAAGAATTTTGTGTTTGTTGTTATTTTGATTGTTTCATCGCAGAAGGAATTTTTTCACTGTGGTTAAGACGCTACGTAAAAAAAAATGGGTAAAGTTATTTTCAGTGAGGCCCTTAACTACTGGAAAAATTGAACACGACTTAAAAAAAACATCCAAGGTTCGATTAAGCTCATAATTTCAATTCGTTGGAAACTATTTTACGACTTTAGAATGCAACTGAAGGACAACAGGAAACGATAAGGAAAAAAAAAACGTTTCCAATTGGTTTCTCATTTTAGAACTTGATTATGCTTGTTTCTGTTGGTTCACTTGATACTGTTGAAATATTGAGTTAATCTCATTTGCAACAATAGAAAAGCATCACTTTGCGCGCATTATTTGTCTAGGAGCTTGGTGTTACTCACAATCTTGACTTTTAATCATGGGATTTACCAATGGGCTGTGTTATTCCCTTTATTTTTTGAAGGAAAGAATTGTTATATTCAGTTCAAGTATTTACACCAGGTCGTAAACAGTTGTCAGTATTACACGCGCGGTTTGTAAGTAAACGGTCATTTGGCCGAGATTGATCAGGTAGCCTTAGACAACGAAAATCAATTTTCTACTACCTGCCTTCAAGTTAATTTTTGCTCAGTTTCCAGGAGAGCATGTAGAAGCTTTAATATACTGAACTTTAAATTAAGTTTCTCACTTGTTCATTGCAGATGGTACTCGCAATCTGATTGGCCCTGGCCAGAAGTGATCCAAAGGTTTTCATGTAGTACACGCGCTTGTGCTTGTATAGGATACTCCTCACCTCGCCTTGGTACGCACGGCCAATGCCGATCGCGTAAAACTGGACGCCCTTTCGTACGAACACCGAGGCCATGCGCTTGACTGCGTATGCGTGACGGCGACTCGGTGGGCCGCCTGTGATTACAACCAAAACACGCTGGATGTAAGTTGGCTCGTTAGCATAAAAAGTGTCATACGCGGCTTGTAACGCCACATCTAAACGTTTCCCTCCTCGGTTTATGTGTTGCACTTAATCGACAACACGTCGCACGGCTGTGGAAAAGAAAATGAATTCATTGTAGGCGAACGTGTGTGGCGAAGAAAACTTAATGTATAGAATTTAGGCTAATTCTCTATCTTTTAAACAACCCTCTCTGAAGTCAGGGCCTAAATAAGAATGTTTAACAAGTGAGAACTCAAGCAGTCAAAAAGGAAAGATAAACTGATTAAGTATGCAGAATATCCACTTATAAGCAAATATATTTTTATCAGTGTCAAAAAAAAAGGCAAGCTGTGGGAGAAATCAGAATATCGTGCTTAATACACCTTCAGAAAAATAACCGCCTGATTCCAGATCAAAACCATATAATGTCTATATAATGAGGTAACTTCGTGCGGTGAACACCGAATCTTTCTGAAGGAAAGCGCGAAACATTTTCAAAATTGGCGAATTTATGAATAGACCCACAAAAATGCTTTTCACAACTTGAATTTATTCACATACAGAGTATCAAGAGTCAGACATACCAAATAATGAATTGAAATGTCTGAACCTCATTCTCAGTGAAGGCAGGTTGGTGTACGGTGATGAGACCGATGCGAGACTGGTACTTAGTAATGGTGAATTTGCTGGACACAGCCTTGACAAACGCCTTCTCCAGCTGAAAGTTAGCACGGGAAACTTCATTTGATGCGTCCACCACAAAGGCAAGATCCAATGTGACCGGGCAGCTCTTGATAGGAGCTGGGTACGATAAAAAAGCAAGTAAGTCAAAATACGACGGTCTGATGTACGACATCGACTAAGTCCCTATCTTTGATCTTACATAACATGCTTTAAATTTTGTATGCTCAGAGATTTCACTCCAATTCCTAACAGCTATTAAAGGACTTCAGCCTTGCTATACGCCAAGCCTAACTTTTTTTTTTAAACCCTTTTAAAACATTGCGTATCAGAAATTTAACCCTTTGATCCCCGATAGTGACTCTTCACAGTATCACCCCTGAATCACATATTAAGGTCACGAGAAGAAAGGAAATGATCATCAAATAAAGAAACTCTTGATTGCGAAACAAATTCTCTTTGTCAGCACTATAGGAAATGTATATAGAACAGTATTGAGAATATGTATACTGATTTTAGAGTGCGAAGGGTCACGAGGATGTTTTATAGATGGGCCCGCTGCCTTTGAGTCGTTTACCTTCAACAAATTTTTCCTCACTAAAAAGGCAAAAATAAACCAAAAATGACAAATCGAATGTTGAAGAACGAAGATAATTAAGAAATAACGCAAACAACATACTAGCAAGGTGTAAGGTTTAAGAGAAGCAGAGAGCGCTACTTCTGCTAGTGCCTTCGTCACAAATCAACTCATCTGGATATCACTCAATCAAGGGGCGAACTCGACTCGGTGCAATTCCCAGTGCGTATTCTCTCCATTACCGACTAGTGTACAACGCCATAAGGAGCCACTGATCTGTTTCACAAACTTCCCTTTTCTGACTTTTCTGGAAAAGCTCCAGGGCTACTTTCTCATTCATCCAAATATTACTTCCATTTATGGAATTGGTATCCGCCGCTTTCGCCCCCTATCGAGTTCGCCCCTTCGAGTTCGCCCCTACCTTATACCGTGTTCGCCCCCACACTTTTCGAGTTCGACCCCATCAAGTCGAGTTCGCCCCTTGATTGAGTGATATCCAGATGAGTTGATTCGTAAGTTGATGAGTAAATTCTTCAGTCTTAATTTCATAAATAAAGCTAAACGGGTACAAGTCTAACAACTTAAGCAATGCTGTCGCGATGAAAGCGTGGTTTGCATCTTCTCAAGTCTGGTTGTTACACATTTCGTGTTCGTTAGATTAACCGTGTGGTTCTCTTTATCACAAGTTCAGTGTATACAGTTATTTCTGGTAACCCCAGATCCCACGTAGAGTATTTAGTTGATTCCGTCAACCCAGTTCCCAAGCAGGTTCCACGCAATTGCCGAAATTCAAAATGGTCGTCGCTGACTTGACATTTGGCACATTCTGCTAGTGCCTCCGTCACAAATCAACTCATCTGGATATCACTCAATCAAGGGGCGAACTCGACTTGATGGGTCGAACTCGAAAAGTGTGGGGGCGAACACGGCATAAGATAGGGGCGAACTCGATAGGGGGCGAACGCGGAGCAATTAATGGAATTTCATTAAAATTTGTTTATTCCAAAGTATTTTAAGTATACCGTAAGACAAATGACTAGGTTTGGCTAATTTATTGAATTGTCAGGGAGAGTTAGACTACTCCCTCGCTTAGAGGTGTATAATGGTCTTGTATGCACTTTCCTGTGTGAAGTGCCCAAGAATAATGATTCAATTTTAGAGACATCCATCATGAATTAAGCGTCTAACGATTCTGAATTTAGAGCAGTACAAACAAGAATTTTCTCGACCACCACCTAAGTAACATTTTAAACAAGGAAATTCTCAGTGCTCATGTTAAATTAATTTTGTTGCCGATTGGATGCCAAATTTATGTGACTTGGAAGAGCAAGGTTTTATTCACGTTTTTAACTTTACCAATGTAATTCGAAAATAAACTCAATCATGATCTTTAACTTAGGTGTTCAATATATTTTTGCACAAAGTAAATTAAAACTCAACGCACAATGTTTGTTTCGTCTCATGCGGCCTACATAATCCCCGTCCTTTATTCTTTCGCGTAGTATGATTAATTCACTGTAAGGGACATTTCTTACATCAAAAGAGACTTTCTATTGATTAAAAAAAGAATGATATAATCAGTAGGACACAGGTAGACAGTCCTCATTAAGTGACTGAGAGTAAAGGGAACAGATGTATCTCACCTCATTGCTTACCTTAGAAAGAAAATTTGCTCTATTTTTTACATGGATCACGTGGCAGTTCTCTGTTGCTTCCTTTTGGGCTTTTCCATGGAACTTCCCCGGGGATTAAAAAAAAAAAAAACATCTCAGTCGAGAACCAAAAATACGAATCTTGCGCAATATATATCATTCTGACTTTTTTCTCGAAAAGATCCACGTTCTTTAAACCCTCCAGGTGGACTATGTCCTCAGAAATAAGAAATGTTTTTCTGTACGGAGACGAAGAAAAAAATCTAAAGGAATTATGTATCATTCAAGTTTATGATGTCTTTGGTTACCCGACCATTCAACAACAATGGTAAATAATCACGTGGGGTAAAATTTGAAATATTATTGTGCAACAAACAGCTAGGCAGGTGCATAACAGGAATTAAATGTTCTTTGTCACTTTTCAATCAACACTCTTCGATATTTGATCCGTAAGACATCGTTATAGGACGCTTCCTTCCCATCAATTAATTTTGGACAGGATTATGAGGTGATGTTAAACATCTTTTGAAAGATGAACATATCAGCCTCTTGGAATTCAAATTCAAACGCTAATATTAGTTCAATTATCCCAAGTCGACTTCATCACGATAAGGTCGATTACATTGTCAGTGATGTTTATAAATTCATATTTGGTGGAATCGCTGGAGTATCCTTTCTTGGTAACCTTTTCCTCTGCGTCGTCATGTGCAAAAAGCGATCACTGCTCTCGAAGACGTACAACCTTCTATTGCTGAACCTTGCCATTACAGATATGCTGACAGGTAAGTATGGGAGAGCTTTCATCACCAGAATAGTTACAGAACTGTGTGAAGGTTTCACTCATTTTGTGCCCATGTAAACATCTACACACAATATAATAGTAACAAAAGAAACAGAAATATTCTACTACTTGAGTCTTTAACATTTGTTAGTAAAACGAATAGAAAGAATTCAACAGCCTTAAAACTTTTAAAACAAATGTACATGTACAATTAAACATTCGTGAAAAAAACAGTGACGATTATTTCAATATTAAATAATTCCGAAAAATGTAGTCTGTAGAAAGCCCAGAGTGTCAAAACGTAAAAGCTAATTGTTGTATGTCGCAAACTTTCTAACATTTTTCATACATCAGTTTGTTAAGGTTTGACAAAATTGGTTGCATTGATGAAAAATGTTATAGATATTTCCTTTTTCATTTTAGGGAATCGGGTTTGTTTAATTTTAACGACTGTTATCTTTGACCTTACACATAGGGACACCAAGCTTCTCATTATTAGATATGTATAAAACTGATCAGCCACTCTGTACGCTCTGATTGGCTAAAAGCATTATTGCACATTTCATCATTTCCTCGAAATGCAATAGTAGTTGTATATTCAAATTTAATAACAGAGAAAAGAGGAGAAATCCAACTATATTAAACAGCACAGTTTTAATCAGTCTGGTTAACGTTTCACATCTGTCTTTTCGATGGTAAAGAAATATTGTATTGTATTGTCTTAGCTTAAACATATTATTTTAGCAGAAAGAAACTGATTTTCAAGGAACTACATGAACCACTTAAGTTCAAATTGAGCATTGGAGTGGAGTCAAACTGTCAATTTGACTGAACTTCCTGCAAGATTACCAGCTATAAGAGGTTATTCCGGTAAAACCCACTGTCCTAATGTTTCATCATTTTAAAAGAATTGAAAAAAATGATAAGAAACTTTATACTCTAATGGGAAGGAAAAGCTCCGATTCTAAAAGTAATTGTATTTTTACTGTGCACACACCTGGGTCAAATTTAAATAGCACAAATATGGTTCCGAGAAAATTGATGAAAGAACGTCGGTAAAATATATTTAACTTTGTTAAAAAAGGGAGAAATTTATTGAAATCAATTAAAAGGAAAGAAATCAACCAGGAATAAAAAGCTAGAAAGATCGACTGATAACTAGCGTAGAGAACCGTTTGGACAGGTGTTTCAGAAACAAATAAAACGGTTACCGCGCTATGGTCCGCTGAAGTCATTGTGAAACAAGGCAGACAGAGGTATAAATTGATTAACACATCGTTCAGAGGATGAACGCAACAACGAATTTGGGCACAAACTCATCCTTTAACGAAAGTTTTATTCTTGCGTCACGTCAACATCACGACAAGGTTGACTACAATGTCAATAATGTTTACGAGATTATTTTTGGTAGCATTGCATTTGGGGCTTTCCTCGGCAACATTCTCCTTTGTGTGGCAATTTGCAAACGCCGAACATTGCTTCGAAAGACTTACAATATGCTGATGTTAAACCTTGCCGTTACAGATATGTTAACAGGTTAGACAAATCGAGCCTCTCAGTACAGTCTGCTTGAAGTCGTTATGATTTTTTAAGGGCGTTTAGTGTATTTTTCGTATTTTTTTGTAGAGATGAAAGGTGTGTTTCCAATGTAGGATATATGTCTGATGCAGTAGGTGCGCATACTCATTCAAAGTAGTGTGAACATCAGGCAAATCACGGAATTTGAAGGCCTACTCGTTAAAAATTTTTGACTGCTTATGTGTGAGCGTTTTCGTTTAACTCTTTAACCATTCCTTTGATTAGAGAAAGACCAAGAGCATTAACAAAACCATTTGAAAAGAAATACAGAGCATTACTTATAATACATAACACTGAAACGCTGTCTCTGCAAGAAAAACTGCCTTATATTTATATGGTACATTTAGAATCAATTTGGAAGACTTACATCAACATTTGATTAAGGACGGTAAAGTTGGAAGAAAAATAACAGCGAGTCTTATATCGCCATCTCTACATAATAAGTAGTAATAATTCGCTAAATTGGTCCAAAAAATTAGTGATGACATATAATTAACAATCTCTGAAGGTAGAGAGTTCCATTCGCAAAGGTCCTAAGAAAAAAAGATGATCACCATTCTGACTCTATTTTAGGAAAAAGAGACCAGAAATTTGCATAGAAAGAAAGTCATCTTGTATTTGTGGCCAATTGCAATAAACCACTTTCTAATTGGAATCATTCTAAACACTAAACGACAGTTAAATATTTATGGCTCTCTGGCCGTTATCTTGCTTGAATTCGAGACGAAAAAGTATTGAAAGGTAATGTCATCGTGAAGGATCACACAGGAACACTTAAACTGAGAGCCTCAATGTTTATACTTTATGAAAAGAAATATAAAAAGTTAAGAATTGTGAATTCAGATCATGGCACTTTTTCCCTTATAAACTGTTTTTGTCATCTTCTCGATAATCTACAGACCTCAAAGGCTTCTTTCATCGACGAAATATTACGTATTTTTAACACTGCTATCATGAATACAGTGACGAGTTGTCGTTTGTAGTGACGACTGTTTGTCGCAATTCAAACATCAACGGAAACGTGTCAAAGAACTTTGAAAAGTCAAAGGGAAATGATCGAACGAACAGCTCGGGATATCAGGGGTAGCTCATGATAAATATCTAGAAATTACGTTCTATGGAAAATAGCTTTCAGTTCGAGTTAAAAGAATCAGAGTGAGCAAAGCTCAGCTGTATATGGTGATCTCGCACTGTCAAATGTCAAAATGAAAGGCCATAGGTTATTTTTCTCCCCTGTTTACGCTCATGTAATGCACCCGGCTCCTCTTTACATATTTACTTTCACCTTTGTTGTCAATTTAATGAAACTTTCATTTAAATGTTGAATGTCGCACAAGTTAGAAAAAAAAATGAAATTTTCGGCTACGATATTTTCAAATTTAAACTCCATTGCTGAGTTAAAAAAAGACAACTTGACAAATCTGTCTGTATATTTACACAAGTGTGAAATTAAAAAAAAATAATAATAATTTTCTATTACATAGCCCCTTTCCTTCCGTCTTAATCTATGTGGAAAGCAAACTCCCACCGACTTATTGACTGAATCATTGGCTTATGTCTTGATCGATTTCCTGACTGACTGACTTGTCAACTGGCACACTGGCGTCAGGCTGACTGCATAGCTTGTTGACTGACTAGCTGAGTGACTGACTGACTGGAACAGTCGGACCTACTCGTTTAACGCATCGAATGCGACTTCCTTGATGTCTAACAACGTGTGATAAATAATTCAGATTCAACGAAGTCTTTAGGTTAGTGTTTTGCTGACACCACCTTATGTGCTCGGAAGATACAATTATTATTCTTTACATACAACCGGGAAATTATCATACAATTATTACATCATAAGCAACCGTTTTATTTCATAGTCGATGTTAGCAAGGTGATTTATTCTCCATACAAACAACGAGAACAAACGTGTTTTCTTGCATGTTATAAAGATTTACAGCTTGTTGTAATTTGTTTACATTTGAGACCAAATCCCAAGAAATGGTGGCTGGTTTTATACGGTCAAGCAAACGGCTGCAAGCAGCCGATAAGTTTCTGTCAATCTAAATTATTCAAAATTTGTAGTAGTGATGTCGACCTTATTTCATTGGAGAAAATCAATACGCGCAATTCAGCAATTTCTATTGTCTTTTCCTTGCTCTACATGCAGCCACCACGACAATGACTCGGGGTAACTTAACCTCAAAAACAAATTTCTCGAGGGGCAACGAAAGTTTCCTGCCCCCAGCGAACCAATTCCAAGGCAAAGTTGAAATATTTCGAGTTCTCTTCGGAAATATCGCATTTTTCTCTTTTCTGGGAAATGTGTTTCTATGTGTGGCCATCTACCGGCGTCGCCAGTTGTTACGAAGGACTTACAATATTCTTGTTTTGAATCTTGCAGTCACAGATGTGTTCACAGGTTTGTTACATTTACTATAAACATGATACATTAATTCACATTCGAATTAATCGAGGTATTAAAAAAACACATAGTAAAACTGATGATTAACGTTATACTGTGTAAAAACCACCACCATACAAATTGCAATTTGTTCGCCTTCCATTTCTCGGTTAATATCCTAGGTCACTTTTTATTAAACAAAACCCACTATTCAAATATTATCTGAAATTTGGATTTTTTATTATTTGAAAAGTACCATCCTAGAAAAATAGATTTCATATTAATTCTCCACCACTTAGAACGAAATCGTCATCGCTACAAAATGAGAGCGTGGGTTGAGGATTCATTACCCATCATTTTATAGAGAATCAGACACTAAGATCGTCAGGAGTGGTGGCTTTGATTCTTGTAACTAAGGACAATAAACCTGCTATGTACTACGCCTCATAACTCAGCTCAACTCGTTTTTTATCTCTTAAGTTAGATGAAGTAAATATTTCATTTTTATCATCTTAAGCCAGGATCAAAATTTCCTGTCGTGTTTGTGAAGTATGATGAGAGCTAACTGCTACGCTTATCGGCAGAATAGATTCGTAAACTTCAACTTCTCCCTATTACAAAAATAGTAGGACTGGAAGATTCAACTTTTAATAAGAAAACAACTGTATCTCGTTGACTTCAGTGCATAATATAAGCGTACAGAAACGTCAAGAAGCTGTCACAACGAAAGAGCTTTTTACAATAAGGGTGACAGGTTTATTTGGAACGATATCAACGTCACCGTATGAAGTTCAGTGCCAAATAAGGATGACTCCATGATCAAAAAATCAGTGAGTTAAAAATATATCTGCCATATTGAGATCTTTAGACATACAAACAATAACAGGTGAACATGAAGTAGCTCAAATGATCACTCATCACTCTTAGGAAGTTTGTATCGTAAATCACGGTCCAAAAAACTAAGCAATCAACGGAAATTGATTTGTACTTCTTTCGCACAATTCTTTTGACACTGGATGATTTTTGAATATCTGATCGATTACTCACGAACTGTCTCGTTAGTGCTTGATGCAGTAGAATTTTTTGCAATGAAGTTTTGCGACAGAGTCACTCGAGAATTACGACGTTTTATCAGTTGGTGAAAAAAAACCTTATCTTTCCTTTAATTAGAAGAGTTAAAGCACAAAAAGTTGAGAAAACTTCTCCTCAGATTCATTAAATAAAAGGATAACATGGGTGAAAGCGATAACAAATTACTTTATCCCATGCGGTCCCTATCACTGCCGCATTTCCATTGTTAGACATATACAAAAAAGTTTTATCTCACCGCAGTGATCTTAATGTGAATAGTGCTATTAATATATGATCATGGCCGTAAGCGAAATGGTTTAGACCGACTTCCGTTGCATATCAACCCTCTGTACAGATTTCATTTTGACATATGCAAAGGGAATTTCTTTAAGCAAATCAACGTAAGGCATACAAAGCAGTTGGCAGCTTTATAAACAAGAGGTATTGAAGACATATTTGTCTACCGACTCTAAAACGACGTTTATTACGAACCTTCCTTGAGATAAATTGAATATTTTTCTGCTTGACGGAATTGAGAATAATGAACAACGTATCTGCTACACTTGATGGTGCAAGTAACCAAACTGTTCATAGCAACGTTTCCGTTGGAGCTAGAGACCACAGTGTAATAATGAAAACATCGTTTGGATTAATCGCTAGCCTTTCGTTTTTTGGCAACTTGCTTCTTTGTCTGGTCATTTTTATGAAGCGCTCAATGTTGAAAAAGCCGTACAATATTCTTATTTGCAACCTGGCCCTTACTGATATGCTCACAGGTATGTTTTAATAGATCAGTAGTGCGAGCATCTGTTTCACAGAGTCACACAACAATAGTAAATGTGACATGATGTGCCAATTGTTCGACTTTCGTTACAAAAATAATAACCGATCTATTTCCAATAGAATTCTTGTTACCTTTGTTTTCCTTTCGAGAGGAGAAATATTCCAATATTCCATTAAAAAATCGCCATTCAAACATCTTTTTCTGTTTTGTTTTCGATGTATCTGGGTCTTTGACATTTATGTCAGCCTTGTAGACCAGATATTTGTTCAGCTAGACATCTTTCCAGCTGAACAACTTGCACTGCACCCAGTGTGGAAAGTCACCGATTTAGATTATGCTTTGGCTTTTTAAAGTGGGAGATTGTACTTTCGCTTCATCGTTTAATGAAGGGTGATAGGTAACATGGATCAGCAAGTAGCGTCTAAGTAGATACTTCATTTAATCAAAATCCAAAATGTTATTAAGCAGACTACAAACTCCATCAAATTTAAAGTCTGAGAAGTTACGCCTGCTCTTCTTTGTTTGGACGAAACACATGCCGCACTTCTCAGTTGGACCTGCGCCTATCCTTTGTAAACATCGAAAACTCAAATAAAATTTTTCGCTAGAGCTGCAGATCACCAAATCTTACATTGGTTAAATAAAAAAAGGACAAAGAGTAGGACAGACTAAAACCACAATCACCTTGATCCTCAAAAAGTAATTCTTTAAGTTTGTGGCGCAGATATAAAATTAATATAATAATGGAGACAGTGATATTTTGATTTTTCAAACAGGGATCTTCCTTGTTGTTACACCAGACTACCTGATCGACAGGAAAAACTTTCCCTACCCAACTGGACTCGGAGGAGAGATTTACTGCCGTTTGATTGGTTCAACCTACATTCTGTTTATCTTTGGTAAAGCTTCAACTTCCACGATTATGTGCCTGGCTATAGATCGTTGGTACTCCATAGTGAAGCCCATACACTACAAAACAGCATTCAGCAAGCGACGTTTGTACCTGTACATAACTTTAATCTGGGCCTCTGCCGCTATAACTCAGATCAATGAACTCTTTATCACCACAACGGAAGATGGCGTTTGCACATTCGTTACTCCATTCTACGGAGAAAGGACGGAACGGATCCTAATTCTTCTTCACGTGATCATCACGTTCTACATACCGAGCATAGTTACTTGGATAACCTTTGGAGACATTTGGTCGCACATGCGCCAACCCAACATTCGCCGCCATTTGAATTCTCACAACAAGGCCACCAAGCGGTTACTGCGCATGTGTGCACTAGCAGCCTTCTTTTTAACATTATGTTGGCTTCCGGCAGAAACATTTTTCATTCTATACAAGTTTGAAATTTTGAAACTTCCCTTTGAATTCTACTTATTTACCAATATTTTAGCCATGTCTAACTCCTGCTTAAATCCATGGATTTATTGCCTCAGTAACAGAGAATACAGAAAAGAGTTCATCCGACTTCTATGTTGTTTTAAAGTAACCATGGAAATCACCAACCTCGGTGTGTACTTTGGTTGGGTTCGAAAAAACAGATCACGATACTCTCTTTCAGTTGATCTTGAGCAATCAAGTTCAAACGGTAATTTACCTGCCGGCCCTTGTGTTATCAGGCTTCGTAAGATGCAGCAAGAGTCCAGTTTGTCAGCCATGACGTCTTTCAGCAACATAGCCTGTTCCGATGCTAATTCGTCAGAATTTACACCGCATGGTTCGGTCATCCTGCAGGTCAACAACACCATATAAACGCTTTCATACATACAGCAGTCATTCGGAGAGCTTCTGCTTAATAACTCTGGAAGGTAGTTGCAAATAAATATTTCGACAAGAGAATAATAGAGAAAAGCCTTTGAGAACCTTAAACATTAGATCATAGTTGTTCGATTATTGGACCATTTCAATACTGGTATCTATAACTATGCAAGAGCATTGTGGAACTCTGACGATGTAAGCGCAGGGAAATTCCCATTAAAAACAAACAGCAACAAAAAAACAATCCACCTATATCATGATTTTATTGTTGGCAAATAACCCAAACTATTTTAACATGCACCAATCACGACGTTTTAGGGCAAAGAAACAAAAAAAAGTGGAACGTGAGGAAAGCTACTGTGAAGATTTTTAAAAGGCCTTAACTTTGGAAATTCTGTAATATGCACTGTAAAACGGTTGATTACCGGAACATCTATGACAGCTATTTTCGATTATAACCTTCGTCAGATAGTTAATCGTATGCATGAGTCAGTTGTGAAGGAAGTTGAGTACACGCATATCGCAGAATCTATTGTCAAGAGAGAACTAAATTGAAAGTCTGTTTACAACTCTCTAACTACGTTGGCGCGCATTTTTGAGTTACATGTAAATAATTTTCTTGGATTTAGATCATGTAAGTGTTGTTTATTTTCTGTTATCGACATCTAGTCCCCTTCGAAATTTCGTAATCTCTGTTTCTCCTGGCTTTTAGATCAAAATCACCCATTTCCTTTGCTCGACATCTGCTACTCCCACGAGTTAAAAGATCTCGATGACTAAATTAAACGCAGGTGATATTCAAATATGTGTCTCTTCCCCCCAGCAAAAACGTGACTTCTCTATGAAGTCAACATCTCTCAATGGAGATATTGTTACGATATAAAAGTTGACGTGTCCACACAAAAAAAGAACCTTTTCATCACAAATAACTTTTTCTGAAGGTAAATATATTTCTTAGAAAATAACTTGTTGTCAAATAAATGCTATATTAGACAAAAGAATGACATCATCGCAGAATGTTCGCGGAGAATAACAAAATAATTCCTTGAGAAAAAGTACATGAGGAAATTTCCTCTTTGTAAGTAATGTTTTAGCTCCCTGTCGATGTAATCTCCGATATGTACAATGCCAGATACATTGATATAATTAAAGCCTGCATTAAGTGTGTCACCAGCCTCTTAAATCTTATAGTGAATAATAATATTCTCGTATTGGTGTGTGGTTTTCACTTATCTTCTGCATAAGAAGCGTCTGAACCAACCGTCGTACTTTAATCTGTCATGTTGTGCTTCAAAAAATGTAAATTCACGACGCGCGACCATAAAATTACCGGATTTACGTAGCCACGCTTGACCTTCAATATTATTATTTTCTTAGATCATCAAATAGCAAAAGAAAATTCAAAGAATTCGTTTATTGCGTAAACGAAAACTAAGAATGTTCAACAAGACTTTGAGTTCTGGAGTTACTAACGAAACTGAGATTGACTCCATTTTCAACGAAAATGGCGAAATTTTCGATAATAGAATGATTGCGAAGGTTTCCTATGGAATAATTGGGGTTCTCGCCTTCACCAGTAACTTGGTGTTTTTTGTCGCAATGAATCGGAAAAAGAAGACGCTAAAAACCGGTTATGATATATTGATAACCAGCCTAGCAATCGCTGACATGCTCACGGGTAAGAAAACTAGCATGCGTTGTGTTGTTAGAGTCAGTAATTCTATGAATAATGACCATTCCAGACTCAATATTGTTGTAGTGGTAATGGTAAATGTGTAAGAAACTGTAAACTTATTAAGAATTCTATTTCTTGAAATTTCCATAATTTATTTTTAGGAAGAATTAGTTACAACGCAATCACAGTACGATGATTTTGGACTCTGAAGGGAAACTCTTTCATTAATCAAGTTTTTATTCCTCTATTTCCTCCTTATAGTTCTTACTCTCTGTATGAGGAAGGCGGAACATTTACTAGAATTATTTCTTGTTAATGTTTCAGGTCTATTTATAATAGTCACACCCAACTACGTCATAGGCATGTCTTTGTATTCAGTACCAGGCGGCATAGCTGGTGAGATATTTTGTCGAATGATATTTTCTAAATTCTTCATTTTCACCTTCGGAAAAGGATCGGTGCTGACTATCACGTGTCTGGCTGTCGAGAGATGGTTCGTTTTGTTAAAACCATTACACTATCAAAAGACCTTTTCTCACCGGAAACTCATCAAATACATTGGTTGTATCTGGTTCAGCTGCGCTTGCCTTCAGAGTTATAAGCTGTTCTACGTAAAATACTTCCAACATTCATGTTTTTTCATTCCTTTACCTCTCGCCAAGAGTCAGGAGACTGCTGTGGTAATAATTTACGTGTCTCTCACGTTCTTCCTTCCAACTTTCATCACATGGGCTGCCTTTCTTCATATATTTGTTGAAATAAAGAAGTCTAACGCTCTTAAAGAGAATCGAGGAAAAATAAACAAACGTCGATTGCTTAGGATGTGGGCAATTATGTCTCTAATATTGACAGTATGTTGGTTTCCAACAGAAGTTTGCTATTTGATAAACCAGTACGGATTTCCTATTCTAAACTTCGGCACTCCATTTCGTGAGTTTACAGTAGCGCTTGCTCTGGCAAATTCTTTTGTGAACCCTTGGATTTACGTTGTGTCCAACAGAAAATACAGACGAGCAATAATGACATTCTTAGCTTTATGTCACCAAGATAACAGTATGTAATACTACGTGTGATATGATTCGAACCACGGGTATAATGCTAATGTTGCATCTGACCTTGAAATTAATTTCAACGGTTTCAGTTACAAGTTAGACCGGCCAGACAAAGAAACACAAAACCTCTAAAATGACAATAGTGACAATACTCACCTGCAGCGACGAAAGAAAAAAAACTCTTAAAAATAAAAGCTTGTGAATAATTTTCAGATATAATTTACTGCAATCAGTATTTGTAATGTCAGTTCTTTTCGGTGGTAAAACAATATATATCATCATATGAACAAGTTTGTTTAAGTCTTTACATCCTCCCCCCACCCCCCTCCCCACCAAAAAAATGCCACTCTATTTCCATTTATCACGAGCTTTACCTGGACCGATTCTAAGTTATACTGAAATTTGCTAAAAATATGCGATATTTGGATTTTACGGAAATATTACTGATTTGTAAAACTTTGCTGTGTGCTCAAAATGAGATGAAACGGTGCTGGTTTAAACCTAAACCATAACTTAATTATCTAATTGCTGCATGAGCTTGCCTTTTTTCGCGCTTTTCATGCAAAGTTAATCTCAGTGCCTCTGGTCTGGGGACTGATCTCCGCCACGCAGGGTTATTAACACTCGTTTCAGTTTTCGTGAATTTTCTAGAACAAAGAAGTAGATTTGGGCGAAAAAAAAGGAGGAAACCTCCTAGATCACGTTTGCAAACTCCTGAGTGTCCAAGCAAAATATGAAGGTTTTCAATTTTTTGACCAAATACCGCGATTGTCGACTTTCGTATGGTCATCTTAGACGAATCAAAACAAAGTAGTCCAAGGTTAAACTCTAAGTATTTTTCACTCTATCATAGGGAATCCTCGTAACATCTCTCCAAGAAGAAACTATCTGATCTAAGAATGAAAGCCTTCTATTCTATGTATTTGTTTATATATTTCGTATTGATTTATGTAGACCAGAAGTATCATTCATCAATATCACTCTCTATTTAAAAAAAATGTATCAAAATGGGAAGAGTTTTAAAATTGTCTTACAACCTGAATACAGAGTGATGTCAAATTCACTCATTGAGTTACTGGGTATGCGCGAACCGTCGGCAGATGACAATTTATTGTAAAAAAGCTAGGGAATTTGATTAAGAAAAGAAGCCATAAGTTCTCCTGAATCAGACCAGCTGTTTTTGGCATGCATGATGCCACGCTTCCAAGGCTTATCATCTGTAGGGCAACCTATGCTCAGATTATACAGTGATAATTAGCATTTCAACTAAGTGGATAATTTTGAAAAGGGTTTTAGTGATTAAAAAAAACCAAATGATTCAGCAATTTTGAGGCGACAAGCTATCGTGGGTGTAACTGATTGTATTGTAATAACAGGCTCCTTACTTTGTCAACAGTATAATTTATCATTGTCCTTCATGGCTTAAGATGTTGCGAATTGAATAACCAAAGTAAAATAAATTGATAATGGTCCATGTCAAAATAAAACACATCGCTAAACAAAGCTTTCGTTCGTTCAGTTGGCTAGAGTCTCTCTGTTTTGGAACATACGCCTCTGACGGGATTCCAAATTTTAAACTATTATTTTGTTCAAAGAATCATGTAGAAGAAAAACCTTAGGCAGGTAAGAGTGCAAAAAAATAAGAAACAATCAAGACAAAAATAAATACTGGCTTAACTGTAGGTCAATCAGGATAGCAGGCGGGCAACTGTTTTTGAAACACACCAACTTGATCACCCTCTAAGTTCCATTTTGTCAACAAAATCTCAGAATGATCCTCGATTAGGTTTCGGCCAGAGTAACCGGATCAAAACTGAAAAAAACGTTTCCAGTTTCGCTTCTACCGAATGCTTTATTACGATTCTTGCCGCACAATTAGCATAACAAGGTGAAGAATGAGCGCCAGCTTCCTCCTTTTAAAAAGATTGTGTAAACAGAGCACAATATATTACTTAGGAAAACGCGAATTGTCCGGTAAAAGAGTTTGTTCTGCATATCCGATGCTCGGGGATCTTGAAAGGGGGGATCCTAAACAAATTAGTAATGTAAAGCACTTGAGAAGATGAAAATCGCTGCTTGTAAATCGTAGATGCACATAACAAGTGGCCAATTCACTTGAAAGAAATCAATGGCGTTAACAGCGATAACTTGCAGCTAAACATTTCTTACGGTAAGCTAGTCAAATGCATTATCATTTGATCAGGGGTATGTCTGTGCCTCTTTTTGATACTTATCTCTCTCCTCCTCAGAAGCAATCATTCACATTATTAGAACGATCAAGATATCCATGAAAATAGTGAGATATCATGTAAAAAATCACTTATCTATTTGACTTGTAATCCGTGGCCTCAACTCTTGTAAACAAGCGAAAGGCAAACACTCTCTAAGAGTGAAAATATATTAGGTAACATAAATTGATTTCCATGGAAATAATAGTTTTGGATGAGCGTTTGGATATCATCGAGTCATGAAAAATGGAAAACTTTGGAAATTTCTGTGGTTTAAACACTTAAATGGTATTTCGCGAAAAACCCAAACAGCCAACCATAAAACCGGAAACTGACTTACAAAAACCTTACAAAAACAACAGCTCTCTTGGTACGGTAAAATACCGAAGAAGAGACGTATAGGTGAGAATGGATTAGCTTGTATCTAATTACCTGCTGCAAGATGTCTTTTTCAAGTTAAGTAGCTTTCTTTCATGAGCACAAGACAATGGTTCCGTCAATAGGAAATTTCGATAATCAGGAGAAAATCCCAAAAAACCCGTGACGAATTCCTCGATTGAATTGAGGATATGCCTGAAAACAGCTATTGTAGTTTTTCTAAAAACGATGAACCTAATTAAGAAACAGGTGTATTTCACGATCGCTGAAAAAAGCTTGCATATTAAGTTTTAACTCAAATAGAAAGTAGCCAAGGGAAGTTTCAGTCCGCGAGAGATACTAAACTTCCATTTGTACAACGGAGGGATTCTAAAAAAGGAAAAAGTGATTACGACCCGGCACACCATCATCATGTCAGTATGAGTATGAGATCCACAGAAAGTAAAAAAAAAAAGGAACTTTTTAATTACTCTGAATGAGTTGCAGTTGATAAGGAGATGGTTATCATGATTAACTCACTGTTCGGTTTCTCAAGCAAGACTTACTGATACATTGTTATCGTTTAGTAGGATCTTTTTAAGCGTTGTATCTTAAAGTTTCAAAACATTGTTTAAAGATCACTTCAGATGTTAGAAATAACATAAATCCTTCAGTTGAGTTTTTTTTCAAGAGAACACTTTTCATATAAAAAAATCTATGGTGTTTTAACTATATAACATCAGCAATAGAGAGGCCATGATTCTGAAGATATTGACCTACAAGTGTCTTACTATTTTTTTAGATGATCTACAGCAACAGATCCGATAATTCTACCAACAACTCTACATCCTCGCCTTTGGCTTATTCTTTCCTTTTGCGGATAGCCTTCGGCATAATTGCACTGACGGCGTTTGCGAGCAACGCTCTTCTATGTGTGGTAATAATGAGAAATGGTAAGATGC
The DNA here is from genome assembly GCF_964200805.1 of Pocillopora damicornis. Taxonomy (NCBI): domain Eukaryota; kingdom Metazoa; phylum Cnidaria; class Anthozoa; order Scleractinia; family Pocilloporidae; genus Pocillopora; species Pocillopora damicornis. The sequence goes on from NC_142680.1 coordinate 200,052, forward strand.
TCAGGTCAGCTTACAACCTGCTTATATTCAGCCTGGCTATTACTGACTGGCTGACAGGTAATTTACTTAATTTACACTCTACCCTTGAGGTTATATTAAAAGGACACAAATTGTCTTAAAGGACAGATTATGTATATACTTGTAAACACCTACAAATCTTTGAGTCAAGTTACCACGCAACTGCATCTCTTTCTTTGAGCCCGGAAGGAAGGCTTGTCATAAAAACCGAAATAAAGGTAAATCGTTCAAAGCGCCTGCCTTGTGTGAAAAAAAAATCACTCTGTTTTTCATGTGTATGAATGTATTTCTCCGCTAAGTTCATTCTAGTGTATCAATGTTTAGAATCCATATGTATCTATTAGTTTGAAATGTAATCCTTTACGGTGTTTACGGGTCAGTGTGAAAGAACGTTCAATTTATAGCTGTAACAGCACTTTCTTCTATTTGGTATTTATAGGAATATTTCTTGCGGTAACACCCAATTACCTCATCGCCCTCGACTCGTACCAGGCTCCACCTGGCAAGTTGGGTGTGATCTTCTGTAAGATCATTGGTTCCCAGTACTTTGTCTTCCTCCTAGGCAAGATTTCTGTTTTCTCAGTTACAAGCCTTGCCTTGGAGAGGTGGTACTCTGTGGTCAAACCTATAAAATACAAGTTAGCATTTAAGAAACGACGAGTCCTTATCTACCTTGGTATCATATGGTTCATTTGTCTGCTATCACATGTTTTTCTCCCATTTGGAATGACCCTCTACAAAGACAAACTCAGGTGCATTTGGGTTAGCACTGACTATCCCCAAAAGTTCTTAGCAATCACATACACAATTGTGACATTTTTCATCCCAACCACAGTAACGTGGGTTACGTATTTACATATATCTCTGTCGTCAAGGAGTTTTCCAGGAAGACACAACAAACGCGTCAGTCGTACTCGATTCAAGCTTCTACGCATGTGCATCATAGTAGCGTTATTGTTAACTCTCTGTTGGTTTCCAAACCAGCTTTACTTCGCTTTATCAACGTTTGAATTCGTAAAGCTTGAGACACCTTTCCACCACTTTACAATAGTCTTAGCCATGTTCAATTCATCAATCAATCCAATAGTCTATTGCTATACCAATCAACAATATAGAAGAGGCTTTAAGTCTATATTGTGTCCCCTTTTTAATTGTTTCCTGTGGAAAAGAAAAGGCAGTTTTACTTTAACTCACGATCAAGGATTGCGGTCGCAGGAGGGGGACAGAAATAATCAAGCGGAGGTTTTTGACGGTGGAGTTTTGTTGGGGTTTCATTATGTTAACTACGGATGTGAGCTGCAGCTGCAAGACTCTAGATAATATTTGCCAAAGTGTTTGCCATGATAAATTCATGGTAATAGTTTGCTTATGAAACTTTTCATTTACCTGCCAAGACTGTTAACATATCTTTCACAGTCAAGCTGAAGACGAGGTGATTATACGATGAGTGCAGGAATTGACGATGTCGGAGTATAAACGATAATTGTTGATGTATCACAAAATATTTAAGTCAATCGCTTTAAAAATTTCAGCTAAATTAAGTGAAATAAGTTACAGTAATGCCAACATCTTTAGAACTCCTAGAATGGGCAACCGCAGTCCAAAACTAGTCAGACATACTTGACTGTCAAATTAGCGGGTCTATTCTGTTTAAGACTCCTGAGTAACTTTTATGATCAGCGATAAAACATACAGTGGACAGAGCAGATGTAGTCTTGCGATCAAGCTCAATAAGTGACATTAATTTTGTAGCTTTATTTTCCTGCTTTTGTGTATGATAGTTCTGGCTAACAATAAAAGAAAGTAATAATTTTAAAATATTGATATGACTGCTCGAATCAAGCACTTCACTTGGACTTTGCACAACTAAAACTAATGTGCATACGATATGAATTAGAACTTCTATATGCTTACTTGAGTGTCAACGTCAACGATTGGGCTGCACAATTAATATAAATTATCACTGTGTATTGTTTAGAGGCCTCCTTCCTGGGATGGATGTCTTTTTGTCACATTGCTATAGGACTGAAGAGTTCTTCAGCAAAAAAAAAAAAAAAAAAAAAAAAAACGAATGGTCACATCTATGAGTGCCATTGAAGATTTCTAGTAACGACTTGCTGGCTTTCTCAGCACAGTTCTCGCCGTGCTTATCTCATGGTAAGTCCATGGTTGGCTGCTTCAATTCTACAACAGATACGAGATAGAATTCAAAGAGCTGCTAAGAAAACGATTGCTAGTGACGGTTTTTTCCATTCATTGCTAATTGAAACGATCTCTGTGAAGGTGTAACACATTCGTTACGCTTTCAGCATGCGATCAAGATGTTTAGTGACTAAAAAAAAAGGAAAAGGCAAAAAGCAATAAACATCTGCTCTACTATCATCTGACTTTAGATCGGTTGAATTTGTTGTGCCATCCACCCGAAGTCAGTAAGAATATATATCATAATATTGCTTTTACACCAAAAATGCTCTCATTACTAAGAGAGAAACACAATTAGATTACTGTACCATATTATGTACCTCTCATGTTTATCCTTAGGAGTATGGATACTGAAAACAAATTTGGCTGTTTCAAGTCATATACAATATAGCATGACGTAATATTAGGCATTTAGCAAATACGATATTGGAAAACGAAAAGCTGCTTAAACTGAAGAATGCTAAGTGAATGCTGGTCTATCAATCATTTTAATATCCTTTAAGATAATATTTTTGGTTAATTCCCGTAGCATTTTTTTGTCGCAGCAAGCAGACAAATGTTTACGTTGCCTTGTATAAGATTATAATTACCATTTCTCATAGAAAATATCTGAAGGACAGGAAAAAACCTTCAAACCTCCCAATTAATATCACTTTAACTTAAGCTATTATGCTGAGGATACATGTCCTTCATAAATTGCTGAGTAATTTGATATCCGCTCCCCTTGTTCCTTTTTTTCACAGCCATGATGTTACTTACTAAGCGTTGGTGAGTCACAAAAGTTGATAAGCCAAACTAATATGGTTTTGGTCGCTCAAGTTAAGTTACTTTGCTGGCACAGAATAGAAAAACCGGATTATTCCATCATTATGTATGTAATGTGGCATAATCGCACATAAATCATAGTTCTCCTAACAACGTTGACATTCCGTTCTTACAATGTTAGCTTCATTCAATTTAATCTGGTTCTCTGGCCAAAGGGCTCAATTCTGTAGTTTTCTTATTGAATTAAGTTAACACAACGACCAGAGAGGTTGCTACGACGAGCAATTGAACAGAGATATTTTTAAAGGCACTTCACATCTCATTAAAGATATTTTATGTTCGAAGGGATATTGGAGTTGCCGTGCCAGATTCGCATGGTCATGGAGTCAATGCCTTTAGAACTATAGCGCAGCAATAAATTTATTTCTTCTAGGAACTACTCACACAGAAGAAAACATTGATTGAAGAACAAGCGAAAATTCTCAAGCCTTTTTCAGTGGATTGTTACTTAATATCGCAAATTAATTGTACTGCTCACAGTAAAGCTTGAGGTTAAGTGGGTCACTTGAGTCTGTGGTTGGGAGAAACCAATGTGCGCTAAGGAAAGAATACTTACTAGAAACGAAAACGTAAAGTCCAAATGGTGGCTACCTATATTGAAATTAGTTTATGCAGCAACGACTGGAGACCGATGAGAAACAACATCGCCGAAGTCATTTTGCATCAGTTACCATCGGCCTTTGCCAAATAAAATCGAGAAAACCCACCTTTAAAACAAATCAGAAATGGGAAGTAAACAGTAGAAATATATTCACACGTTATCATTCTGCCAAAAGTGTACAAAGTAGCTTTCCGTGCATGACAGCCGAGAACAATCCAAATATGGGCCCCCTTGCTGAAAAACTTGCCCTTTAGTTACAGGATGGAAAGTAAAATTAACACACCGTCTTTATTTCACGTGAGATGCTAATTTTTACATATGAATGTTGGCATCGGAATTAACGCTGTTCCGGCACTCATCTATATATGGTGTGCGCCTGTGATATTGCTCTATTACGACAGTTCAAAGGGAATATAAGGAATTTTTTCAAATAACCAGCTTTTATTGTTCACAACCCAACTCAGAGAATCCTGGAAACATACATTAATTCCTATCTGCAGTTGGGCTTCACTAGTCGAAACAGAAACAGAATCTTGATTTTCTCACGGCTTCCCCTTGAGAACCGCTTTACGGACGTAAATAGCCTGGTAGTGACGTTTTACATGGTAAGTTCACGCCAACAAAAACATAAATTTTAAAGTACCTAGTAGAAATAATTCATGTGTATTCTATGAAATCCACCATTTTCAGTTATATTGTTAGTTATAGATAATTCGTGAATTACTTAATCTTTTTTTAACCTGAACATAATGATATTTAGTCCATTTAGCCTTCGATCGTAGTTGCATTTGTCAATGTAGGATTTATTAGCCTCAAATGACTTAGCTGTATCATTTTAAAACGCAAAATGTTCTATCCCCCAAATGAATATCCTTCGACCTCGTCACTCAAAGAGAGTTACATTCTTCGATGCGTTTCTCTCTCTATCGTGCGCTGTTATTTACACGCTGAGCAGCCAAGGAGTTCCTTTTGAAGGTCAAAAAAAAAAGTAACATGTACGTCACATGTATACCTAGCTTATCTCAATTATTTTTAAAACGAAAATCATCGACAATTAACGTCAATGAAGCGGGCAAGTTAAACAAGCTTCGACTAGTTCTTTAAACGAGCTAATCATTATCTTTATTTTTGCATTTCAGCCGTTTGGCTTTTCGAGGCTGTATCAAAATGATTTACAAAAACATCACTAGTATGGAAGAGCATGAAACTTCAGGCGAACTACACATGGCGTTAAGAGTGTCCATGGGAATTATTGCCGTGCTTTCTATTTTAAGCAACGGCTTGTTAATTGCAGTTTTCCTTCGCAACCGAAGTCTTTTGCGAAGCTCATACAATGTCCTGATCTTAAGCTTGGCGGTAACTGATATGACAACAGGTATGTGGTTAAATAAGAGTTAGGCATATTTTGAATTCATTGCGGATTTGATTGACTTAAGCTCTTAGATAAGTTTCATTTGCTTGCTCACAGGGGTTAATGCAATAGCAAAGAAAATTTCTTTGGAGTAGACAAATACATTCAGTCTTGACAGCTCACTAAGAGTTGTATTTCAAGGTGAAATACGCGCTTTAACGTTGCATCTTTCGCCAAAGCAGACCTTCAGGTTCTATAATTTTGAAATACAGTATTGAGATAATAATTTACTTCGGAAGATTCTTTTTCTCTTTCGAAGCTGAAAGCTAAAACACGAGGAGTAGACAGAGGGCACGTGAGTTGCTCTCTTTTACCGGCTGCCTCGTGCGTGACTTTTATTTCGTTTCAAAGAAACAAGTGTCAGAGTGACCTACAAACCTCATAACGTCCTTTCTATTTTAGAAAAATTGTGCAGGTAAATTTTTCCAATGAAAATCAAATCCTTAACGGGTAGTGATAGAACCAAAGTGTTTATTGAGTAGGATGAAGAAATAGATGGATATGTAACGAAGGTTTCAAAATCGAACGCTCTTCCAGGTTGTAACACACGCATGTAAGGTGTGATATTCTTCTAACAATAGCATAAACAATAACTTTCCAAGCTATTGTTTCGTAGCTCCGCCTTGACAAGTTAATGAGCTTAAGCATTATTCCCTGAGGAGGAATGAGCGCGTAATCTTTGGCCAATCAAAGCTCTCCAGAATATCTTTCGCCGCTAATATTTACGGATCTATAATTTTTTCGCTACTGCAAGTAAATGTCCCGAGAACAATAGGCATTCTACGCGATGAGGTCTTAAACTGAGAGAGTATAGAAAGAGTCGCTCTTTTACTTGTTCGAAACTAATTTGACGCTTGTGTGCACGAGTATAGAGGGGCTACTGAATAAATGATGCAACATCTGACTAAGACATTCGAAAAAATACATGGAGAGGTTGAAGAGAAATACAAACACATTTATCGTATTTAGGATACTCCAGGTACAGGCACACTGATCGATTCGAGGACCAGATCTCGTAATAGTTATGAGTTTGGATTCGAAGTGCTTTCTTAAACGTCGTATTAAATTGTGTTTTTCATATCAAAATGTGTTAAGAAGTCATGTAGACCCTAGGGGATCTGAGGTAGCTGGGTGGGCTAGTAAGCTGATATGCTCAAAGCTCACTCTAGAGTGCTAGAGAGTTTGAGTCGAATAAAACTCCTCTCAGTACCCAGAAGATGAGAAAGAAAATTTTTATGGTGTTTCCTTCCACAGGAGTAGGCCTGATTTTGACGCCATCTTACATCATAGGGATCAACAACTTTCCAATCCCAAGTGGCCTCGCTGGTGAGCTGTTCTGCCGAATAGTCGTATCATACTACCTCGTGTTTACCCTCGGCATTGTTTCAGTCTATACAATCACGTGTTTATCGCTCGAGAGATGGTTTGCAGTGGCAAAGCCTGCTCGGTACAGAGCAGGTTTTAAAAGTTACAGAATCTATATAATGGTGGCAACTGTATGGTTCATATCGTTTCTGTTTAACGCCCCTCACCTTTTCGAAATGAAACTGGGGCCCGAAAATCACTGTGAATGGGTTTCGCTGACGACGGGAGACGTCAGAAGAGGAGTTGCATTAATTGAGTTCTTGGGAAAGTTTTTCGTGCCACTCGTTATCACATGTTTGTCGTTCCTGAGTCTGTGGGTCAAAGTTTGGGATTCGCCAGCTCTGTTTCAAACAAATAGAGGTAAAGCTGGTGTACGTCTACTGCGCATGTGTGCAATTACTGCAGTGGTTTTGGCAATATGTTGGTTTCCTAACCAAGTGTATTACTTGTTGTTCAAGTTTGACATTACCCAAATGGATACCGCTGCACATCAAGTAACGGTAGTTATGTGCATGGGAAATTCCACCCTCAACCCCTTTATTTACTGCGCAATTAACCCATCTTACAGAAAACACTTCATAAACTTTCTTTGTCCGTGGCGATCGGGATATGATGCCGCAGATGTCATTTCGGATGATAAGCGAGCTCATACGATGCGCAACAGTAACACGGCATCAGGATATACCCAGCAAAGCTTTCCAGGGGCAAGAACGTCTCGCTTTGATGACTACAATTCACGGAGTGCTTCTGAAATTCGCATTTGACGTTGGTTACCGAAGTGGAATACCTTAAATGAGGTATAAGGAAAGCCAACTAGGAGCTGCTGCCGGCAACAGAAAGGTTCGCTTGTGAACTAGAGAAACCAAAGATATCAAACCGGGAATAAGGAGACGAAAAATAAACCTTGCATGAGAAAAAATAGCAATAAATTTTTTGTTTGGGGCTAGGGCTGAGAGATCATAACGAATGCGCGTTACCACTCTTTAAAAAAAATAGTGATATCGTAGGGTTGTTTGTGCCTATCTGATCACAAAAAACCCAGGAAAGTGTGTCAGAGTAGATGTTTGCCGCATGAGTGTTATGCTACAAAAACATTAATAACAACATACAATAATAATAATAATAATAATAATAATAATAACAATAATAATAACAACAATAATATATAATAACAGAGAAGAGATTTCCCCGTGTATCCTTAAGTTTAATAAATACTCCCATAGTTAACAACAATCTGTAAAGAATTCCCTCTTTCGAACAGTTTTTTAGAACCGTTTTATTCAATGGTATCATCTACTTCGCTGTCTTCAAAGGGTTGTTCGGTTTCGACTGAGGTCTTCTTTTCGCTGACTTCTAGGAAAACAAAAGACAAAATGCAAATAAACAGTTGATTCAAAATGTTAGAAAGTACTGAGCATCAAAAAGACGCAAAAAAGAAGTTACATGAAAAAGAGAAAATATACTAGATTTAAGGATAAACTTTGAACACTGTTGTGTGTATTCATGCATAAATTTGACCTTTAAAATTAATCATCATCAACATTGATAAAAATCAATACAATAAAGCTTGGCAGCGCTAAATATCAGGTACCGTGTTTTAAAACCACGACGAAAAATATTTTGTTATCACGCTCTTCTTGGTAAATAAAGAATTTATACCATCAGTCTCATCGTTTTCGACGGTGTCTTTCATTGCTGTTTCTTCTAGTTCTCCTTCTTCCTCTTCGTCCTCCACTTCCCGAACAAAGCGTTCCTCTTCTTTTTGGAAAATCACACGAAAAAATGTAAGTTAATTTTGAGCATACATAGAGTATAACTACATCAGAGAGATTATCATGCATTAACTAAAGGTTTTCTCCTAAATGCAATTTAGCACGAGTTATATCACACTCTAATACTCTGAAGTCAAGGCCGAATTTTTGAAAAGATTATTAACACCCCTCTTTGGTTAACCTTAAACAAGACTTTTCGATGGCATAACACTTAAATCTATGTGCAATTCCTTCTTCGAACAACTGGGTCAAGATTACTTTTAGTGACAAATCATACCAGTTCTATTAAAATTATCACTGTTATCAAATAATAATCATCACTGACCCGTCCCAGTCTCAGGTTCGTCTTCAGCATTATCTTTTACCTCCAACTCCGTCAATAACTCTGCGATTGCAATTAATTTTCATTTAAACAAAAGCTACATTTGAGTTTCGGTCTTGAAAGAAACGTTTAATCTAGCAATGTAATTTCAATTTAACCGAATAATGAGTTTAATTAGGATGAAAGGTGGGTTATCATTCTGAATTAAACCCATTTTCCTGCTCGAGTATCCATTAGGGTTGTATGTTTTCACATACCTCACAATAGTAAATCCTAGTATTGTCCCAGATGTCACCTGTTTATACACCTCATCAACTACTTAAACAATAACATTTTCGAGTCGCTCTCTTTGGTGTTGATCGGACCTTCATTCTCAACCTCGACGAAACTGGATATCAAACTGGACGAAAGACAAATTCTTTCGAAATTAATGGCAAAGCAAGGAGGAAAGTTTCCTTCATCAATAGCAGATCACCTCTTCGCATCTTTTTAAAATTTGTCAAATTAAATCTTAATTGACTATCCGGTGTGGAAATCTGAAAATCCGTGAATATTTCAGAATCAATTGGATCAGATCATTAAGATAATAAAACTCTCCTTCGTTACAAAGTTCTGATAGCACAACATTAACAAAAATCATCATAAGTCTTGCGAGTGCATCTAATATTGGTAACAGTTGTCAAAAAAAAAAAAGAGGTTAGTAGTGAGGGTTGCAATGCAGAAACTTGGGAAAATCTCAAAAAGGAATTTTCTTGCATGCTAGATATTAACTTGTGAATGAAAGAGAACTTACCATCTTCTTCGTCGTTTGCTGGAGCGCTTAGAACGCCGACGGTCAGAAGAGTGAACGCGAGCAAAAATAACCACTTCATCTTGAGCGTAACTTGAGAGGCAGGTATCGACTTCAAATGCGGGTATCGAAGGTGCGAGGTTTAATAAAACTATTCGCCGACCAATCCAACAAAACCGCGTCATCTGATTCAGCCAAAAAGTTAATTTGGTGGAAGACGACATTAAGTAAATTTTCATTTAAAAAAATGCCGCCTCCTTAATGGGCAGGGTATATTTAACTTCACTTATGCTTCTTTTGAGGAATCTTTTGAAACATTGATTGCTCTTTGTTTCTTGAAAAAACACAAGTACAGATGGCATGGAAAAGAGCTTAGACTAAAAGCAAAAAGGTATTCAGTTAGCTGTAATCAAATATCTGAATATCTGAAATAGAGACATGACTTTCTGGACACAGATTCTCTCATATATTTGTGGAGACCAGAGGATATCAGTATATCCGAACTGGTTATGTTATGTGCAAAATATGTAGCCATGATACATTGTATTTTAAAGTTAGCATGCAATTCGACATTCATTGAAATCTTCATTGTTTGTATCGTTTATAATTCACTAAATCTGATTGGCTAATTCCTCAACAATTCGCCAGCGGGCAAATACAGCTGAATTGATTCAAGGCTCAGTCGTGTCCATTTTCCAACAGAAAAATTTCAGATTTGTGAATTTTTTAAGAAACAAGCCCTTCAAGTAACATGAAAGTTGTTTCTATCTTGTTAATTCTAATCTTGTCTCCTTCAGTGGTCACTGCTACCGAAGAAACTCTTCCCGAGGAAGGTACAGAGTAAAATCATGACTTATTTTCATAGGCTAATTGCACAATGAATACACGCGGTAAAATACGGGTAAAATAATGTTTGTTTGGTTAGGGAAGGTAAATGGGTTCGAAAATACACCAAGTTTAGGATTTTTACCCGTATTGTATTTAAAATGCATCAGGACTAATTGGAATAAATGAAGGTAAATCGAATCATAATCCATTTGCCTTTTTGCATGTGTGTATGTTGATTCAGGAATGATGTTCCCCGAACGTTTGGTTCTTTCTTTAAAAAAAAGATTTTCTTTTCTATAAATATACATTTTTGGCGGCAAACCGGTTCAATATACGCAGGAAAATCATTCATGAAGAGAAAAAATTAAGTATTTACTTTGCGCCTGTTTTCAAATCCACAAAATTTTTTAAGCGTCAAGTTAATTCTAGCTGGTCTCTAAGAACTTAAATCAGTTCAGCCATCGCACTAGCTGAAGGCCTTAGAGAAGTAATTTCTTACAATATGCACCCTAGATGTGAGGATAAATCTTGGTGTGTGAAATTTTCCCATCAGTAATCACTGAGTCTCTTCGTCATGAATTTTAGCGACTGAGAATGGATCACTTCTACCTTTGAGCTTTACAACAGTTTTAACATATTCTTGGTGATCTGCTGATAGAAAAGTTTGTTTACTTATCTCATGTAAAAATCTTATTGGGTTATGAGATGGGCTGAACGAAAAGGGTCATCCTTTTACAGAAGGGGATCCGCAAGTTGACGATGACAGAAGTGAAATCGACGTGAATCAAAGTAAGGTTATCGTAACAGGTCTACAGTTCTAATCCAATACTCAAACTTCTTGATAAATGTGTGATTTGTAAAATAGCTCGATGCTACAGGTTAACGTCGAATGAATACGGGAGAAGGAAATAATATTCCAATATCTCTACTTTCCAAAAGAATTGATTGAGTAGACGAGAAGTATACAAGTTCTTTATGAAACGTGATGGTTGCTTAGAGTTCGCTATAGCTCACAAGTTTAAAAAGAGAACAGCGCAACGAAATCGATATCCGGACTGGAAATCGCGTCAGGCTCATAGTTTAGTAAAAATGAAATTTTAATTGCTAGATGGATAATTAACTGAATTCAACCTGTGTTAGGCCTTATTAGTGCCATGACTAATCTAAGATCTGTTTTAGCGTTTTGGAAATTTTTACCAGTGGATTAATAAAGAAATTGTAATTGCTCACAGAAAACGGGGTTGATGCATTTGAAGGCGACATCATGATGACAGCTGAACAATGGGACGAACTCAAAAAGGAGTTTGAACGGACAGGACAGCCCCTGCCGTCATAGCGTCAATACTGGTCTAACTGATACTAACGGGACATCACCACAAGTTATATATGGCTTAAAGTTGACTGTATTTGTGTAAATTGAATAAAACTTTTTGTCGGCGGAGTTATCCATTGCCGGTTTACTTAAATTTTAGCTTGTTTTTCGTTTTATCACAGTAATATTTCAGAATAATCCACCATCTGAAACCACCTGTAACATAGAAAAACCACGCCGACAAACCGAATAATACCGTTACACCCTGTTACAAAAATTAGAAGAAATGGAAAAGTTATTGGAAATGGCATCATTCAAAGACTGCGCAAAATTATTTTATCAGTAGATAGGGAAATGTGTCTCTAAGAAATCCCCTCTCTCATATATAGCACTGTCAGAGCAGAGTGTCTCGCACAAGAAGAGAAGATAATAGCCCCTGCAGGGACTTTGAACCAGCTCACTTTCAAAATATAATATGGCGTTTTTCTTTTATGACTGATACACCAACTTTCCTTGTTAACTTACTCAAGGATAAGCCAGAAAGTTATATACATGGCAAAGAAGACAGATAAAAAGCTGGTTTGTTTCATCAATTATTTCTGCAACAGCTGCTTATGATGCGTTTCGGAAAATCATTAAGCAATTGCCATGTTTGTTACGCTTGCTGCACTCGGTCCAATTGTTTGGGTTGGTCTTATTTCATTAGCTCTGCTGACAGAATCACACGCAGTCATTTCCATCTCCGTGACCCTTGCCCTGTGCCACGGACACAAAAGAAGCGTAAAGTATCTACGGTACATCTTGTTGCTAAGGCAATAGATCAGAGGGTTGACACACGAGTTGAACATACATATAAAGACAGTAAAATGGTGCAAGGGCGTGTCCATCCGAGCTATGTCATATTTGAACAACAGATGATACAACTGGTTGGGAAACCAACTCACTCCAAGAATGACCGCTGTTAACAAACACATCCGTAGTAACCTTAAACCAGCCTTGCCCCTATTTGTTTGAAACAGAGCCGGTGACGACTTGACATGGTTGTAGATACTTACTAAAGTAACGGCTGCGACAAGAAGGGGAAGGAAAAATTTTCCCACAAATTCTAAAAAAGCCACAACTCTTCTAGTAGTACCTCCGGTAAGAACAATCCATAAACACTGCTCTTTCCTGTCTGAACCGCTTGTAGCTGTAATTTCCATCAAGTGCGGAGCGTTCAAAAGCACAGAGAGCATCCATACGCATAACACACAAATGTTTACTCGCGACTTCGTTAAAATTGTTTTGTACTTGGTTGGGCGAACTACAGCAAGCCATCGATCCATAGCCATACATGCAACTGTATAGACTGATACTATGCCCAGGGTAAACACGAGGTACTGAGAATATATCACTCTGCAGAAAAACTGGCCAAAACCTCCTGATGAAACTGTGATCGAATCGGGCCCAATAATGTACGAAGGTGTAACAAAAATACCAATTCCTTTAAAATAGAAATAGACATATATATACGTCATATCTCTATTTACAAAGATACTCTATTCCAAGATTTACATTTCTGTCCCTTAATTACCATATATATCAAAGAAATTTACAGTTGTGGTTGTTGACAAAAAGGCAGGTGACTTGATGTTGAAAGAAAATCATTGAATATTGGGAAGAGTATTAGAGCCCAACCGTCAAAATTAGACAGATGTGTGATTATCATAAGTAAAAACCTTTGAATGGAAGTTTACTTAGCTTGAAATGTTTAGATTAAGGCTAAACATGTCTTCGCATGGAGTATGCGTAGGGCAACTCAATGATACACTGCACTGAGCTGCTGGTGTATGATGCCTATCGTATTCACGGTAATGAAAACTCACTGAGCTTTTTTCTATTGTAACTTTCCCCTCAACAGAAAAAAAAACTTTTCGTTTTAAATTGCAGTTTCTGAGGGAAGTTCTTGTAGAGGTGACTTAAAAAACAAACAACTTCCAATAAGCAATTCTAAAATTAAAAGCAATTTTAGCAGAGATTGACATCTGTCAATCAGTAGAAAGATTTCACCAACTTATTCCTGAAAATCATAATTCTATTCTCTAGAATTACAGGCTAAAATTGTTTTAGAATTAAAACTGAGAAAAGTTACACATCTGGCACCAAATACGCAAATGCCACCTTCGACATGGTTACCATTCGGAAGCCATCGATTCATGTGTTAAGATAGAACACTATTTAATTAATTACAATGAAGGGCTCCGTGCGACCAAACATATGAAAAAGAGAAAGCTATCATTCCCTAGGGGCTAAGATATGAAAGGCACACAATTGTCTAGGGGAGAAGTAAAATGTAAAAAGTGCGTGTTATTCGACGCGACGATTTCAAATTAAAAAAAGGATTTTTCGTTTAGCACTTCTTGATTATATTCAGTAAGTCATTTGGAAACAATAATTTTTTATCAAGCGAATATTCTCTCGTTTTTCATTTAAAGAGAATGATGATTTACCTGTTATTAAGTCAGTAATGGCCAAGCTTAAAACTAGCCTGTTGTATGGAGTCTTCAGCAGGGCTCTGTTTCGAAAAATTACCACCAGCAGAAGGCTGTTGTTAATGATGGCGAGAGATCCTATGATACCAAACAAAACTCTTATGCCTGCCTTCATTTTCGCCAATTAGACTAGTGTACGGATAAATTCGCAATATATGTTGCCTTTATGGCTAGTGAATTATATTTCCTTAGACTTGGCTTGCTCCAATGCAAATGTTATACTTCGACAATAGCAGCAGTCAGGGTGTATCGTCCGGTGTTATGTTTCCGAATGACGTGTAATGATAATTGATGTCGCCAGCCAATTTGCTTAGGGTTTACCATGTCAGTCCTATTAAAGGCAATTATCCGGAACCTATCTCTGCCTGCAAAATTTATGATGTTTTTCTGAAAAGTTGGTAATTCTTTCTCTTCGAAGCTTTGAGTTTTTTTTTATTAGTTAATTTGATGAAAGAAATGACATACATATCGGAGCACTGCCATCAAAGCGAGTAACAGAAAAAAACCTCTCGTTTTCTCTTTATTTATATATTTTTAATAATATTCTAGAAAACAGCTTCGAAACATCTTGGTCGCGAGTCTTGCAGCCTTACCAATCGAATCATAATAAGAAAGATAGAAATCACACAAAGTGCGTTTCTCCTCCCTCTGTGTGTTTAGAGAAAAAAAAATTCACAACCATGATAATTGTGATGCCCATCCTTACTGGTTGGCGCATCAGTTTTCTCTACCTAAGAAGTCGACATCAAGGATTTTTTAATGTGAAGTACTGACTTCAAAAACCAATAATTTTAACTCATTTTGACTGACATCGACTACAAAATCTGAGACGTCAACTCCATTAAACGTGAGGCAGGATTCTTGTCTTACCTTTTCAGCCGGTTTCAGCCTTTTCCACGGATCGCCAAAGCACATGTCTTTTATCTCCAGCCAAAGGGGATATTATCAGAGACTACAAAGAGAATAACAACATAATTAAAATTCGATTATTTGTCCCGATACAAAATTAAACTCTGCTTTTTTATTTTTTTGGATAAATTACCAGATATCAACTGATTAATTTTCTTCTCAGATCTTCAGGGGATAATTGGATCGAAAATGAGAGTCTCTGCTGTCACTCGACTGTCGATTTCTAATATCATTGACCTCTACAGTACACAAAAGATTTCTTTGAATGAAATATAAATCGTAGCTATGACTGAAGCACGTTCCAACATCACCAACAATCATAACCGTTAGGCATAAATTTGTATTGCCCTGTATAGGCATGCAACTTAACCACTTTACCAAAATTAACTATTCTGTATGTGAAATAACATGTTACCCAGGTAGAGCTCCAGGCTCCTTGCAAACAATACCAACCCTTTAATAAATAAGGCCCTTAACCCGGGTGGCACCCTTCACGAATAAGTCTGAGTTTCACATTTCAATTCTTCACCTTTCTTGGGGTGATGGGTTTGCTTGTCTGATGAGAAATCAATTAGGTATACTAGCCATTCTTAAAGATATGAAGTAAACATAATAATGAGAAGCTTCATTTTATTGATGTAATTATTCAGGTACAATAATTTGCTAGTTTAACACACATAAATATTTTTTATTATCAACTGTTGTCGCTGAGAAAAATGTTTGTGATTTCGTATGAACAGTAACAAATATACAGATTTAGATTCTTATGATCTAACAAGCTACTGTTCGTATTTTTCGTAAAGGGTAAATCTCCAACGACAGCTAAATACAAAAATGACAGTCTACTTGCCTACAATAAGACTCTATTTAGATGACATTGTTTTAGAGCAAATTGGCTGAAATTTTATATAATATACTGCTAGTTAAACCTTATAACATGTTTACATTTAGTTTGATAGTATCTATCACAATCCGTAAATGGAGGATACGCATCCGCTATCAGTGTATAATAGTTCATACCGAGACTCTGGTAAACAACACTACACATGATTGACTCTTGATTTATAGCCCCTCTATACAGATGTTTCAACACCGAGACGTAAGGCGTCTTATCAGTCTGCAGATATCTGCACTATAGTATAAATGAGTAAAAATAAATAGGTATGGAAAGGTCGACTTTTTTTTTAACCCAGGTCATTACTATACAATTAAAAAGGATCAAATATCTCCATTTTCTCCTCTTAGAGGATATTTCCCTCTAGAAACTTTACGGGTACAACAGACTGAACCACCTTCTTTGATTCTGTCGAAGTTAAGTCGAAGTCCTTTACTGATCCTCTGCACTTAGGGAGTAGTTCTTTTGCCTTTTTTCTGTATAGTTTGTTACTTAACAGAAATATACAAGGGTTCAAACAAGAGTTGAACATGCAAACAATAACTGTTGCTTTATGAAATGGGGTATTCAGCTGCACAACATCGAGCTTGAATAGTAAATAAACAAGTTGGTTGGGAAACCAACACAACACCATCACCAACGATGTTGCGGCAGCCATATGTGTGACACGTGTAAGGGCAATGTAATTGCTTGGATGAGTCGTTGCAACAACAAGTGAATCCTTCATGAAACGATAAAGGTGAGTGAAAGACACCACGAGAATTAAAAATGGTATCAGAAATTTTAAGAAAATCTCTACAACTCCTATGACAACTCTCGCCTCTCTGCTGGCTATCCCTTGGAACACACAACGTTCAGTTGTGTTGACATTGTTAAGAAAATACTTGGTCTCTAAGATGTGAGTGCTATTTGTAGCAAAGGAAGCAATCCAAATAATGATCAGATACTGTCGCACTTTGTGAATTCTAAAAGTTGTTCGATGTTCAAAGGGACGAAATACAGCACACCAGCGCTCCACTGCAAGTAACGTAACGGTATACAAGGAAACGATTCCCAGCGTAAATACAAGATATTGATTTCCTATGACGTAGCAAAACATCGCAGAGCCAACATTCTTGCTTGTTAGAGCTGGTTTTTGACCAATAATATACACTGGTGTTAAGACAAGACAAAGACCTAGAAAGAAGAGAAAAATTATCATCACCTCAATAATTTCAAATGCTTATTTTTGGGATAGTTCATGGTAAATTTCATAAGTTTTGTAAGACAGTAATCTCAATGTTCAAAATTGCAACATAGACTAACCTATCATCATATCGGTGATGGCCAAGCTCAGTATTATTTTGTGATAAGCTTTTCTCAGTAGTTTCCTATTGCGTATAATAATCACAATAAAGAAGACATTTCCAGTGAAAGAGATGATTGCAACGGCCGCAAAAAAGAACCTTTGACTTAAATCTCCACTGAAAACCATGTGCACCGTTTTCTGCAAGGAAAGAAAAGCACAATAATTAACATTTAAGTAACACGGATCCTACTCATCTAGTTCCTTAGAAATAAACTTCTACTGTTATTAATATAAAAAAATAAAAGAAGGTATGCGAGGTCGTAACTAAGGAAAGGAAGTTTGTCTATTTTCAGAAAATATTCTAGAACTAACATTTGAATTATCGTAAGATTGTTGCTCGGGAGGTTAACCCAGTACAAAACCTTCATTCATCAGGTTATGTGAAGAAAATGTAGGTCTTGATTTAAAGAACGTGCTACCAAACGCTGTTCCGGCCGCATACTGAGAACCTGAATTGACGTTGGACCCACGCAATGATGTTTCAGACGTGAGCGGTTAACAATAGAAATATCAGCTCCTCATATTAAATGATCATGTCGGAAGAAATTTGATGTACTTACAACAATTTTCGTATTGTATTTCGTTGAACTTGATAAAGTAAGATTCTTCTTACAAATAGCATCTTTCCCGTAGGATCCAAAGTAATAAATCAAATCTACTAAATATCCGGTGACTAACTGATTTGCAAATTAAAATCCATGAAACCAATCAAAAACCGAAAAATTATATTGACCAAGGAGCTGCTTCACAGATTTTAATTCTGTTATTTTGCCAGTGAAACCAGAAAAATAGGCCATCAAAGTATTAAAATTTATTTACAAAACAATCAAAAATTAATAGAAAAAAATGTTTTTCTTAAAAAAAGTCGAATTATACAACCTATCATTGCTTAACCAAAAAACGTGTGGCCTTAATGTTGTCATGCACGTAACGCGTTTCCCTTATATCAAACCACTAGCTTTTTGAAGGTAAACAATGTTTTTTCGTGAGAATAAAAGATTATTCTGACGATGTGTAGCTGTCCACTTCAATAAATTAATACCGTTTCCTTCTCAAAAAGGAACCCTTGGAGAAAATGAAGGATTGAGAGCCCTTATATCTTAAGGATTTCAACGTCATCCTTGGAGCAATCCCCGGAAACGATGGGGGCCTCATTCAAAATAAAAGCATACTGTTTGCATAATAAGCTCAAGTCAACAGTGTGCAGTAGTCAAATATACGTGATAGACTCTTTTTTAGTTTCAGTTTAGATTTTGGCAATGAAAGCTTTAACTTATTTCTCATTCATTTTTTAGGATAAGTTTGAAACGCTAGCTGGTAAGGTTTAGTAGAATTTGTACATCCATGATGAAATTACTTCAGCACAGCTCAAGGTTTTTCTCAAAGGCATACAATTGCATGCTAATTTTCAAAGAAAACATTTGTGGCTGGATGACTCAATCATTTTCAAAACATTTGGACAAGTCGATAACAAAGTGACAGCTAAAGGTACATCTAACCAACATCTGTCCTATTACAATTATTGTTTGCATCACGTAGCTTTAAAAGCACTCTCGAAAATAAATGTAAGGTAGCTACGTTGTGAGCAATGTCACGTTATAATATTTTTGGTCACTTAGTGGAAAACTACCAACTTTTTATCCATTTCTTTGTTCGTATTTGTCAGCGGATTAAAGTTAACCAATTTTAGCCGACATAATCCAGCCTAGTCTGTAATTTTGTGCGAATGTTCATAGACAGAAAGCAAACTACAACAGTACAGTCCTTGAACTGCCTACCTTCAAACCCTGATCAAGAGGACACATTTTTGATAAAGCTCAAAAGCATATTATTTTATCTAAAAAGTAGAAAGGAATGTATACTCGTATGCATCATCGTCCGTTTTTTTACCACTCTCCCATGCATGAATGGTTATGTTACAAAATGGCAGTATTTACCTTTTGTTCTCTGAACCCGAATTGAGTACGTCGTTTTCAAATATCTCAGTCCTGTGACGGCACTTCACAATGTTCGTTGTGCTACAAAATTAATTCGAACCATCTATGTTTAGAACCGCAGGTTTGTATAGATCCTTATGGTAAGTCTGACTTTAGTGTATAACCTAGCTAGGTAAAAATAAACAACTTGTCACTTTTTTTCTCTCGTCGTATAAGCTTATTTTGGCATCGTAAAGGAAATTAAACAAGCAATGTTAACTTTTCTGAAAAAAAATTTTCGATAGCAGCTGCATTCTGTAAAATAGAAGTGAAAAGAATTATCACAATCAAAAGAAAAACCAAAACGGGTTTTTTAGCAATCAAGGACGTGCAATCTATCATTTAAATTTAGTGCTTCGTCTCAAGAACCTACTGCAAATTATAATGTAACCCTACTTTGAGTGTTCTCAGTTTCTTACAAAGTAAAGACTGGGTAACTTTTTCACATACAATCACGCGCTTAAAAGCTACGAGAACACTAGCGAATCAATGTCAAAGAGAAACAAAACAAAAATTTGTCACAGTTTTAAAGTTTCTACAGTCATCTTGATATTTTGAATTTGATCTTAGAGCCAATGTGCGACTAGAGCAGTTTCTTAGTGTCAGATCTCTGTATTGACTTCTATTTTCTTTTCCGCTGTTCAAGAACAAACACATTCAAGAACAAGACATGTTATCCAAGATAATCTCGGATCATATTGTAGGAAATGTATTTCACATATGAAATATCAATTTGTCAAGCTTCTTTACTTGAGTACTGCTCAAAATATGACGAGCCTGTAAAACTACCTATGGGCAAGGCGACCTCCTTTATAAAGAAAGTTATTATTACTGCTCTTCTAGGGAAAAATAACTTAATGAGCTGACAAAACATCTGATTTTGTGATATCACCGTTTGATTATAATCAGACCTGGCAATGTAACATAGGGTTTTTAATGCAGAAAGGGGAACACAAATGTGGTTTGAACGTAAAGAACACCTTTGACCTAAGCAGGCAGTCAATCTTAAGAGAAAAGTAAATACCCGTGTTTTCTTTTTTCGATATCAACATACTTAATACTGGACTGATTTCGGCCCACCAAAAACTTACAATGGTTCCTAGGGCCTTGGTTTTTTTTTCACCAGAAACTATTGACACTACCACCTGCTCTAAGCACACTGCCGAGTTGTTTTGGATCCTGTTTTAATTCTCTCCCTGGATGTCTTTGCATTGAACCGTTAAATGAGCCTGTTTCACGAGATGCCGCCAATGAATCATGTCAGACTCTATATTTTATTTCCGTTTCAACTCAGTTTCTGTCACAGTTACGTGCAGCGCGATGCTGATTGATTCCAGCATCCGTTCTACTCATCGTAATCCCTGTGCTTTGAAGTTTGGATCGATTAACACACATGCAAGCGCAGCAAAATGAAACGGGCTAAGCATCGATTAAATAAGTTACTCTCTGTAATATAGCGCAAGAATAACTTTTAAACTTAAGAAGTTTGTCAGGTTTAAGACACCACCTGCTCTCCGTTTTACTCTATCGGCCGCATTTACGTTTTCTCGATGGTCAAAGTTAAATGCTATAATAACAGTGTAAGACATCAAAACTTAAATTTTCTGTTAAAGTTACAAAATAACAAGGGTGTGACCATCTCCGTACACCTCGACCAGGTGTACGGAGACGGCTAATCTGATCGTAGAGCTTTCGTCGGACCAAGACAATTAACATCCATTCATTTGCAATCGAAGACCACAAGGATTGAGCGTATGCCCAGTCCCACTCCCTGTTTGACCAGTCCGCTCAAAGGAAATCTCAATAAGAAAAAAAAAACAGTAGTCTCCGAATTTGAATAACGTTGCAATTCCCAAAGGCAGAAACAAATTTGACACCGGAAACAACAATAAAGAAAGCACTCGTTGAATTAAACACTGTCCAATTGTTTTGGATTGACCATGGACTCAGTATCTCCATTGCGTGAGGCTGATGTCCGTGGAAATTATACCTACACAGTTTATTAACCCAGTAGCTATGAATAGACTCAAATCATTCACGATTTTTCTCTGCGGGTGAAGAGTCTTTGAATGTTTCATTTTAAACCGACTTGTGTGAGCGGCCACAAAGTCCTTTGTTAGACCCATGTTATCTGACTTTTGACCAATAGGAAGACGACAGCTCCTGAAGAAGCCTTTAGCCTGACAATTTGTTACTTTCGCTTGGAAAGACACCATGAATGGACCACCCCCAAATAGAGAGCAATCATGGCCGTCATAAATTATTCATTCAAACGAACAATCGATAGAATGTAGCTCGTTTCAAATATGTCCTAATGGCCGTTTCAGTTTCTCTTACTGTTAACTGATCCTGTAGAATATACTTAATTGCCTTTACCATGGTCCGTGGCGTTCATCATTCAAGAACAAGTTTGCAAGGTAAGACCTTTTCCTCTTTACAGAATCTGAAAATGTTCCTAACTTTAGAGTTTTTGATATGAAAATTTTACCAGTCCAGGTTACAGCTCCTTTTGAATTCAAGTTAGAGACCAATAAATCCCGTTTAAATGTGTAAATGCAACGTAACCTTACTACTGAGTCGTTTATCTATTGGTTGAGATAGAGATATGTAGGTGTTCAGTTGTCCATATAAAATCAGAGTCAAGTGGCAGTAAAAAGGTGAAAATATCTCTAACTTAAGTAATAATATTTAATGAGACATGTCTCTCGGAAGGAACCAACACCAACGAGCTGTTTCAAACTAAATTTACTTCCGTGTGGGACAATATTTGCAGTTAAAACCCTTGTTTTACAATTGACAGAAGCAAGGTAATCAATCCAGCAATAGTAAGCACCTATCATGAGAGACATAGTGCACATTCAAGTTGGACAGTGTGGGAATCAGATAAGTTCTAAGGTATTTAAACATGTATTTGTCAAAGCTTGTATCCATTAAGCAGACGAAAGGTTGTGGCATCTAAAGGTTTCAGGGGTGGAATGCATGAAGCGTTCTCATTTTTGTGGATGTTGTTGAACAAAGCTCCCAAAAAAAATCCTTAAGTGTCGAATCCAGGATAAAACCCTCTCACTTTTGCCTCGCAAAATAATTTTGAAACTATTACAGATAATTTCTGAGATGCTAACAAATTCAAGATCTTCCGCTGAACACCGTGAACAAAAAACATGGGTAGTAATTCAAAATACCATCTAAATTTAGAGGAAAAAGATCACGAATCTCTTTCATTTTATGCTATATAGTGTTATCTCCACAAAATACCAATATTATCTGTAAACTATATGTGAGGTATTCCTCCAGTTACACGTACAGTTTGCAAGTTTTTCCACTCAGCAAGACTTTTTTAAAGTGCACGGTCCGTTTGACAATAAAACAGATTTCATATTGGATGCCAGTAGCTCTAGAAAACGGCTATTTATTAATTTATGCAGGAAAATGTTTTGACATTTGACGAAACACTAGTCGTAAAATCTGCCGACTTAAAAGCCCATCTTTTCAAACAACAGTATGGATTTCCTTCATTGTTTCAATATAACAAGTTTAAAGTCAGCGTGGTTCATTGAAATTATAGTTTATCAATTAAACGCAAATTACCGTCGCAGAAGGGTTCACGGAGCCTAAAACAATTTTGAACTATTCGGTGAATTTAAACTGTTCAATAAATTTAAACTGATCAGCAAATAGAAGAAATTGTCTCAAGAGATGCACATGTAAATAAGAGGAAATATTTAGCTTCCTAAACGTTCAATTTTTATTGAAGTTGGACGCAAAGAGACTTTAAGCTGCAGTAACAAGAAAAAATTCTGTAGACCACCTGCCTAATGAAAAGCAGGTCTCTAATTTACCAGCTAATGTTAAAGCCCTCGCTTTTGTTCTATTTTGGAGAAAAGATCTATTAAAACTACAACTGCAAAAAAGAAAAAAAAACTAACTAACTAAATAACTCTTATCAATAGGAACTAACTGATCAACCAGGGTGATAACTATGGTTCAGAAGAAATCGCAGCTTTCACAGATTTCACCTCGCCGGAAGGAATAAATTCTTTTACTTGGTCACGATGTAAGACTAGGCCACCTGCAGTACTGTAGGCTGTTGTCGATTCACCTGTTAAGGGTCGTTTTTGCTCCAAATGACAACATTAACAGAAAAACTTGTCTCAAGTTTCGCCTTTTCTTACATATTTCTTGAACAAAACGTTTCAAAAACTTTCCACCAGCATTTCTAACTCATGGGACGGTGTCATCGTTTTTATATTATTTCTTGCTTTATTAATAACAAACGCAAATTATCCGCAGTCAACAAGAAACTAGCACGGTAGCAAATAACAGAAATGAAGATGGTATATTTCTCGAATCAGTGACCCACAATATACATATCCTACGACAACCACATTGCAAAACAAAAGCTGAAACAGATGTGACGTTCAAGGACGAAGCGAGCTCAAACATATTGTTATCTATCTGTCTGCATGCGATTTATTTCTTTCTTTCTCTTGTTCTCGACTTAATGCAGTTTTGGGAACTTATTTCTGATGAACACGGGATTTCGCCAGATGGGCACTACACAGGAAAAACTCCAAATCAACTGGATAGACTTAACGTTTATTTTAACGAAACAGTGGGTAAGTGGTGCGTAAGCACTGGGTACATCTCATCCCACAAAGAGAGCTATCATCCCTACACATGGTTTCCTTCAGCTAGAAAAGATCTTTGAGAAAAAGGGTTTTACTTTAAACTACTTAATACAGGCATGCAGTTGCTAGACTACAGAATAAAAGATCTTGTTCTTATTAAATGTTTTGATTTAATTCTCGCTGTTTGCTCCCGCGCCAAATTATTGGTCAAGTCAAGTCTTCGACGATAACTTATATCATTTATTGCATACTCAGTATTTCGCCTGTTGTTCGCTGATTGAATTTTTCGGGTTTTTACTCTCAGGTGATAGGAATTTATTTTTCTCTCTTTTATGCAGATGGCAGGTACATTCCACGAGCAGCATGCCTGGATTTGGAACCAGGCTCAATCGATTCACTCCGCACTTCAAAGTACGGAAGACTCTTTAGCCCTGACAACTGCATTTGTGGTGAGTTGAAGAAAACAGAAGCGAAAGGAAACTATCTTTGAGAACTAGCAATTTTACTGTAAATTATTATTGGTTCGAATTCGGAGAGTAATCCAAATGACGTTCGCAAAAATATAATTTACAGAAAATATTCAATCATGTGTTAATAGCCAATCCTGCTATAACAATTGTTGTTTTACAATAATATCTCGACCTCAACTCATCTTGTATGTAATCCATATATTTAATTCCGATTACAGGTCAGAGTAGTGCGGCGAATAATTGGGCCAAAGGATTTTATACGGAAGGGTCTGAACTTCTAGAAGCAGGGATGGACTGCATACGAAAACTGGCGGAATTTTGTGATTGTGTGCAAGGTTTTCAAGTGGCTCATTCTTTAGGAGGAGGGACAGGCTCTGGCCTCGGATCGCTTTTAATGTCAAAAATTCGCGAAGAATATCCGGATAGACTACTGAGTAGTTTTTGTGTGCTGCCCTCGCCAAGAGTGTCTGAGACAGTCACTGAGCCATATAATGCTACGCTAAGCTTTCATCATCTTGTGGACATTGCAGATGCAGCGATTTGTATTGATAACGAGGCTTTGTACCATATCTGTTCGAATGTTTTAAAACTGAAGACGCCTACTTACAGTGAACTAAACAAACTAGTGGCCACGACCATGGCAGGAGTCACGACCTCGCTGCGCTTTCCTGGTCAGGTAATGATCAATAAGCTAAATTAAATCTGTAACAATAAATGATAACACGTTCATTTTGAAACACAGAATATTCTTTTTCCAAAAAAGTACCCATTGTTTCTTACAACTTAGTTCGAAAGTCAAAACGTATCAAGTAGAAATAGAAAACAATATAATAAATGTAAACAAAACGAAACCAGACGGGAAAAATGAGTTCTTCAGTTATCTCAGTGTCCGCTTTCGATATTGCAGATATTTCATTTTCTCTACGCGAATAATTCGGTGATCAACTAAGCGTGGTCGATGTGTCATTTTCAAATATTAGTTCTTATGCGCACCGTGCACAGGGGCCAAAAATATCAGCCCTTAAGGGTGGGGGAGGGGGAGAGGGTGGCCATTTGTAGAGCTATGACTGTAAACAATTTTTTCCTCGCAATTGTCAGATTAAAATAACTAAATCAAACTTTGGGTACTTACGGACAACGTGCTCTCCACAGCTAAACGCAGACCTTAGAAAACTCGCAGTAAATATGGTTCCGTTTCCAAGACTTCATTTCTTCATTCCCGCCCACGCACCACTCATCAGCCGATACTCTCAAAGCTACAGATCATACGGCATCTCGGAACTTACTAGTAACATGTTCGGACCTCAAAACATGATGGTAGCCTGTGATCCGCGCCAGGGAAGGTACCTTACCGCTGCAGCTATGTTCAGAGGCCAGCTCGCTATGAGGGACGTAGAGGAAACCATCTCCGCAATGCAAAACGCATATTCGACTTCATTTGTCGATTGGATTCCGAATAACATGAAAACAGCTGTGTGTAATGTACCGCCCAAAGGACAAAAAACCTCCGCCACCTTTCTTTATAACAGTACCGCCATACAGGAAGCATTCAAAAGATTTACTGACCAGTTTTCTGCCATGTTCAGAAGGAGAGCTTTCCTCCACTGGTACACGACGGAAGGCATGGATATCATGGAGTTCACCGAGGTGATTTTTTATCTTTGCCTTGTTATTTTCTTTGAAAACCAGCCACTTTTTCGAGCATATTCCGTCTTTTGAGCTTAGAACTAACTAGTGGAATATTACTTTCAGTGGTTTTAAAGTCAACTCCCACCATGACCTGATCACAACGCGGCCAGTTATCTTTCTGCAGAATGTTAGTAGTACCACAATTTAAAAGTAAGATGGCAATTTTCCGAAACCTAGGACCTCTTGGCACAATAACCTAAAAAGTTGTTTTCACATTGCCGTTTTTACATCCAAGATGGAAATATAAATTGGTTTTAAATTCAAGCAGCAAGAATATCAGGAAAAGAAACAAACTGAACTGGCTTTTAAGCAAAGAACCGCTCAAATTCTTAAGTTTTTAATTGTAAAATATAACTTTCATGGAAGACTAATTGGTTAACTGGTTGCCAGGCTGTTGCTAAAGCTAACAAACTGACCTCAGGCACTGTTTTAGTCACGTTAAAATATCAAACTTGATTTCATGGTCTTTCATTAATGGTGCTTCATTCAAAGTCTTGATAAATTTATTGTGAAGGCTACTTTAAACTGGATTAGAGTAAATCCTATCAGCCGTGCACATGTGAATACAACACCAACAGGAAACGAGCGTTCACTGGAACGCGTTAGAACAGACTCTAAATTATGCCACGAATTTTTTTTTCGAGAAGTATTTGACAATTTCTTACTGTACAACTTTTACCTCGTGAACGTGAAGTTGGGAATCCTTCTGCGATGCAGGGCTAGACTGTTAACATCATGAATTCGCGAACGTGACTTTGAGCGCGATGCTCAACGAGTTTTTTTTGACATTTTCGAAGTTTCTGATGAGTCTCTTGGCCGAAACCAAACGCCGCGCACTACCAACCACGAATTATTTTTTCATTTTGAAGTATTTGACAACGCTTTGTGAAAGAAATTTTGTTTGTTTCCGAGCAAATTAAGTACGAAAGCTTTGAAAGAAAAATCGCCGTGGCCCGTTGGCGAATTGTCAGCTCAGAAAAGAATACAAACGAATACATTTTTGTGACATCGACAAAAATGCGTGAAAATTCGCACTAGCTAAAATTCAATTCAGCCGAGTTAGACAAAGGTTTACATCAGACCAACACAATAAAAGGCGTTCCGAATTTCTGACTCTCGTTACAAAGTAAAATTTAGTTTTTAAAGAATAACGACATCCTGAATAATAGACAAACTGACCTTTCTCCATTCATAACACTTTTGAGCATGGCCATCGCTTCCCGACTTCGTTCCTGAATTCCAGTTCCTTATTAAACTTTCTTCTCAAAACATGACTGATCAAGCGATTGCACGCACAATTAGCAATTGACAAGCCGAGAACAATGAGATGAGGCAAAGGTAAAGGAAGGCAGTGTCGAAGCTCAAAGGCTGACGTGCTCGTTCCTGAATAACATGAGTTTGCTTGAGCACCAAAGCTATGCAACAGATTACGAAACAAAGAAACCAAAATTCCCGCCATGGCGCGCGCTGCCATGTGGATAAGCTGCGCCCTCTCATTGGTTATTTGCGTGGTGTATAAGAGCTTCACCCCGATTGGTTAGATTTATTAATGTTGATGTTCGCGGATAAAGAAATAATTACGACAACAACCAGGAAGGAAGTATACGTGGGATGAAACATGTACGGAGCAAAAAATAGAAAAGAAGCCGCATAGATGTAAACTATTGAAAAAAATTTTGCTCTCAATTGAGCATTGGATAAAAATGAATTTGTGTACAGAGTAAACCTCACAAGGTGGCATTTTGGAGGGGAATTTTTCTTCGCTTTCCAGGCATGCATCGGTTGTTAGAACAACCAACACAAACTTTTACTCGTTCCTTTCCTCAGCATTATAATAAATGGTCAGTAAAGCCAATGTTTTCTAGTAGGTTAATTCTAATAATTGGAACGGGGGAGGGCAGGGGAAAAATATCACGGTGAGAACATTGACAGTCACTTACAATAACCCAAACTGAAGAAAAAAAATCAACGAAAAAAAGGGCAACAGTCTCCCCTGTCTTTCTTCCAGGTTGGGCATTTAGATGTTTTGGAAGGGTATGAACCACACCGATGTGATAAAGTCTAAATTTGAGCTCAGGTTTTAATGATTTTCAATTCGCAGGCTGACTCCAACATGAACGATCTTATCGCCGAGTATCAACAGTATGAGGAAGCTGGACCAGAGGACATCATATACGATGACGGCGAATATGAAGAGCTAACAGATTTCCCAAGAGACTCACCCAATAATATATAAATGAAAAGCAAAAGATTTACTTTGAAGTACAATTATGTTCATCTATTTACTTACTTTAACTCTTTAACTTTATCATCATGCAACTGAATGATTTGTGAGAGTTGCTATAACAAGTATATATGCTTATAGTTCCAAGATTAGCTTGATTCTTTATTAAAGAATATTAGGTTCTCAACAAGTATTTTCCAGCTAACTTTGATGAGAGTGAGTGAGGTACCTGCAAGTTGAGTTGAGGCTCTACTCAAGATGTTTTTATGATTACAGTTTATTAAATTATTACAACATATACTTTAAGTTTTACCGGTGAAACAATCAGTTTTTTGTTTGAGTTAATAATACAACACAGAACATTTTACAAAGTGTCTAAGTCAAGGGATATTTTCATTTATTCATTGAAACAGGTCTTAAAGTAAATGTATTTTCTATTGCATTTAAATTGGTGAGTTTTTTTTTATGTTTGATTACTCCATTAAGGGCTATGCTTATTTTTGAATGTAAATAATATAGCAATTCATTTTGCAATTTAAGTCAATTAAATTAAGCTGATTTACTTGACTTATGTCAGATTAGGATTTGAAGTAAATTTCTTTGTGAACAATTAAAACTACTTATGTAAGAAATTAATCCTTCAAGAATTTTCAGTTAAAATTGAAATAAGTTTACTCAGGATTATTTCAAAATTAAGGTATCCTGAAGATGTATTTTTTCCAAACTGATATTAGAAAGGTATTCCTCTCTTGATCAACAAAGCCAAAAACCCCATTCTTAGTCAAACATAATCATATATTTAAATAATGAGGTATTAAATCAATGATGTTACTTCAACATTGCAAGATAAATAGGTAAAGAGGGATCTTTCTGAAATTTTAAAGAGATTAAAAATATTGAATTATTTATAAATATACTTGATTATTTAACTTACAAAAAGGCTGAAAATAAAGCTTAACCCCAAAAGATCTTGGATATAAGGTTTTGTTTTTACCTTGTTTCATACTGCCTTTTACTCATTTACCCCACACACAGAAACAGAGGCAGCCTTTCTGACATTGACACTGAAGAGCCATAATAATACCACAATACTCTGAAGGGGACCATTTTTTAAACATAACTTTCAATAACTAAAACCATACATTTCCCAAAACATGGTGGTCCCTTCCTAAAAAAAAAGGGGCATTGCATGTGTCTCTCCAGATTATGCCTGCAATCAAGCAATCACTTTCTACCCATTCATCAAACAAACAATCAAACCACACATTTTTTAATATATTCTTGGTAAGGGCAGAAGCAGTACATGGCTCAACCATTATTTGAAATAAAATCTTAAATACACATTTTAAAAACAAATGAATCCACAAAACTGGCCATCAAGCAAATACATGTAACTGCTATTAATACCCATTAAGCCAGTAAAGTGCTATTTGGCAATTATATTGAAAATAGCACAAAATGCTTTTAAACCTCAACACCCAGGCACCAGACTATTGTAACTCTCAAACTATTCCATTACATGAAAACTGAAACTTCTTAATTGCCTTAATAATTCAAAGATTTTTCTCAAGTATTAAAATGAAGTAATGGTTTTGGCTTGATGCCTTACAAACAACTTGGACCCTGTCTTTGGGAAATAAGGCCACGTCATTCAAACATAATCAGGAAAAACAAATAAGTAAATTGCATACAATATATATACATATATACACACACACACACCCAAGATAATAAGTTGTCATTGAAACATCATGATGATAACATAGTACAAATATTATCCAGAGATATGACTCTGAAAATATGTCAAAAGCATCTTTTATTTACAAGCAAATACATTTGCCTTATGGTTAATCTTTTCTAAAGTGCTCTTAATAACTATCACACTGTTCTATGAGATGCAAAGTATTTTAAACCCTCACTTGTGATAGTATAAATGTCTTCATGGTAGCAAAAATTTAGAAATGGTTTTTAAGTTTGTTATGTGTCATTATGTAATAGTGACCTACCAATGCAGAGTTGCTGGTCATTAACACTTAGTAGCAACAAAAAAGTTTACCAATTCATAACTTGCCTGTAAATTTATAGTTACGCACATTTGTGAACACTTCAAACACCTTTGGCAAAGAAGACAACCTAGACTCAAAGCAAATGAAGTTTTCTTATTACCACCTCTAGAGTGCCACCACTTTCATGCATTATCCACTTAATTTCTCAGTAAAGTCTCAAGCAGAAGTGAAGAACTGAGCCATTAAGTTAGCAAACCCAAGCAAAACAATAATAGAATGGAATCCAGCACTCAGCCAAGACAGCTTTCCTTTTTGCTTCTGTATCACTATGTACACAATACAGGGTAGTGCATAATCATAGGCCACTCCACTTAATGATCCCGCATACCTGTAAATGGGATAAAATAACAATAATATAAAACAAAATGAAAAGGTCCTCCATGAAAATTTCTAAAATACCATATATCACATGCTCACATAACAGTTAGGTTGTCCATTAGTTACCTGATAAAGTCACCAACATGTGGGTAGACCACGGCAAATAATACACAGGTCCCAATCAGTACAAAGTTTAGGATAAACACATGTAGATAGCTGTGTAAAAGAATATCAGCTCAATTAAAAGAGAAGAAGTTACCTTAGTAGAACACATGCAATATTGCTTATGTATGAAAAATTGCACTGGATACTAAAAAAAGTATATTGCTACACTACAAAAACTATTTTGCAGCCTGTTACCTGAGCACATGCAGGGCAGAAGATCTAGAAACAAACTCACCTGGGATAGGTTTTTTTGAAGAAATAGAACATGAACTGCACACGTATGACATACATGGCCAGAGGAAACACGGTGGTAAGTTGAAACAGAAGAAAGAGCCTAGCTATAAATGTCATAACGTCTGCAGCTGGAAAGTTATCAAGAAGAACCTAAAAATTGATTGAGGTAATTAAAAACAATTTTAATAAATTGTCCTTTCATTCAGTCTCAGGCATTTTGCCCAGTTACCTTTTGCTTTGATAGCTGCATACTCTCTTAAAATCAGACACTAAAGATTTACAAAAGTGCAAAGGAATTGTTTAGGGTGCATCCACTACAAGGGCACATAACTTGTAGGGATATATTTTAGTAAATCTGTACATCTCTAAATACAGTCATGCACAACTTTTGGTAGGATATATTACCTGTTGAATACAATCTTTTTCTCTAGGAAAAGAAATGAAGAATAGCACTCCAACAAGTGTATATGTAAATGCTACAAGACAGAAAGCTACACTGAGGTCTCGTTCCTGAAATGAAAGAAGAGAAAAGAGTAACTCTTACGTCAGTATGTTATTGTTCTTGATACTGTTCTCCATACATTCCCTAAGGCACTGACAAGGAGAATTTGTTTAAAAATTTAAGAGCTTCTTTAATTGGTGATCATTTCATTTACTCTCATAACTTTAAGGTGTGATTCAGGGGTGATGTTATGAGGAGGCATTAGAAACTAGTTACCCCTAGGTGTCAGAAACTTCAATTTAAAATACTTCATTAACACTATTGTATTGTATTTAATTAATACTATTGTATTATAGTTGGGCAAAACTAAATAAATAAACACTTGAGAGTAACATTCAAAAATATGGATCACTTACGTTATTTTTAGGGTTCTCCTGGTTCCTCATTATTGATAGAATACAGTTGTGAATTAAGTAGGCCAGAGTAAGTAAACCTGTTAGGGCAGGAAAACTAGCCTTGAACACTACAACAGAAGAAATGGGAGACATGTTAGTATAAAAATATCCCATATAACTACAAATAATGATAGACATTACTTCTTTATCATGAACTACTGCCAATCTTGGACACATACTCCCAAACAAAATTAAGGTAAAAAATATAAAGCTAAGAAAATAACAAATAAACTGCTGCTTTACAGTTTTAAAAAAATGTTACACAGAAATCTTCTTTCTACTTAACCCCTTTCACCCTAAGAGTGACTATCATGTTATTTCTCCTTACAGTAACACCACTGAATCAAACATTAAAGTCATGACAATAGAGAAAAAGATCATCAACTACAGAAGGACCTCTTGATAATTTAACAAATTCTCCTTGTCTGCACCCTAGGAAATGTATTGGGAACAATATGGAGAATATGCAAAATGATGTTAGGACGTAAAGGATTGAGACCATCCTTCTAAGCTTGGACTAGGATTTGTGTAATGTTATTATTTAATAAAATTTCTTAATTGGTCATCTATCTACTATTCTGTAAACCTAAATTATATCTTACTAAGTGATTTTTATTTTCTTGCTCTAACTCAAGTACCAGTATCTTTTACAGGTGTTATTTAAACTTTTTTTAATCAGCACTAGCTTTAAGATCTTACTTGGTATTTTGGTAAAGTCCAGGTTGACTCCCCATATGCTGGCTTTGATAATAGTGAAGATGATAATGTAGATGGCTGACACGGTTCCTGCGTAGAGAAAAGTATAAAGGTAACTAGAAACAGCCCATTTAAGAATTGCATTCTATCAGATGCAGTCCAAATGTTTAAGTGAACTGAAGTCAAGCTTAAAAGTAAATGCTACTCCTGTAGTTGTGTATGTTGGCTCTATACTATTCTTTTTGTGCCAATTCTTTTTCAAATTTCTCTTTCCAGCACCAACCCAACCTCTTGAAATGTTCTTGACAAGTGACTTTTGAGATTTCCTGATGTGGTTGGCATGAGACTACATAAACAACATAAATATCATTTTGCATGAATAAATAGTTAGTTTTGGGCTGTGGGCCCACAGGTTGTAACCCATTGCAATTAATCCCCATGTTTACTCCTGTTTCTTTCATCAGTGACTGTTATTTCAAAGGCAAAAGTCTCTTTGTCATTACTGTACTACAGATTTTATGACACAAGAGCTGGTAAGTACATTATAAAATTCCCTGTCTGTTACCTATTATATAAATTGACTGAGCTTGAAGAGAAAAAAGAGAGAGAGAGATTACAAAAAAATATTGAGGACATAGAAAAAGATAAACTAAACAACACTGATCACAGAAACTTAATATTACCTTACCTAAAGAATTAAACTTTGTGAAAAAAGTTGGTGACCTGACACTGCACAGTGGAAAGAAGACAGCAATCAACAAGTATGGTACGGTGTGTTGAACATGCCAAAATGAATTTTCATCCTGAATAACTGAGCTATTTGAAGAAGTTACCCCTGCACTGTAGCCACCTGGGCAAAGCACTGAAAAAAAGTGTGTGGATAACATGAGCAGAGAGCTCAACAAAGTATTTATATAAAGTATTTAAAGTGTTTGCCAAAAGTGTTTCTAACAGGTAGATGGATAAAGCAGATGAAAATGAAGAAAAATTCAAAATGAACTCATGAACAATCATGCCACAAGTAAATTTGTTGGGCAAATAGCACATAAAAAATAATACTCTATGGACATAGACATAAACTTTTTGCTACCTTCCAAAGTGGTTGAGGAGTTGATCACTAGTGCAACTGAAAATATGTTTTCTAAATGGGAGGAAAGAAAAACTATTGGAATAAACAGTTGTTATGGTTAGAAGGTGTCAATTTTATACTCATAAACAGGTTTGTTTAACATTTCAATTTAGTCATAAGTCATGTACTATACTTATAAAATACCTTACCTTGGATGTATTTTCCAGAGTTGAAGAGAAAGTTGCTCATTAAAACCCAAAATACAATGACTGCACTGACGAGAGGTGCCACTGAAAACAATACTGCAATGAGCTCTCCAGGTTTACCAAGATACTCTCTACATAAAGCAGAAAATTCCACAACATCTCCATGCTCCACTAAAGAGACAAAAGAGTTAATTTAATTGATAAGTTCCTTAGTAATAGAGTTGAACTTCAAATTTGGCATTATCAAAAGTAGATACATTATTTTATATTAAAATAATTGGGATAGACTTTTGTCAGCTATAACCTTACAACATTAAATGTCGATGAAATTAATATAATTTTGTCAACAATTAAAAGAGTAGTAAAGCAGAATATCAAAATGCATAGTCTGTCACATTTCAATGCCTAACTCCCACAAGTGATTAACAAATTACTTCTCCCTATAATATCCAGACATCACCCACCAAACTCATTATGAGAATACTCAAAATTATCAGGTAGAATTAATCTCACACCAAATTCTCCCAACTAATTTACAAGGAAATGTGTATCAGCTACAGGGGAAAATTAATAATCAGATCACAATATTTAATAGGATAAGAGGCTCAATTACACAATACCTTTCTCTTGTGAACACTTTATTATCAAGTAGCAGGTGTAAAAAATAATTCCAGCCATTACTATCACAAGAATGGTACCCAGAACAAATCCAGCCTGAAAAAAATAGACAGAAATTCAGCTTAAATATTAAGTAGCTTTCAGGTCATTGAAACAGAGTAAACAATTAACTTTGGATAACAATGATTTCATGATTATAGTAAAGTTACTGTTAGTAGTAAATTATCCAGGAATAGAGGCACAACATAGCTGTAAACCTGATTGATAGCCCATGGCATGCTCAACAGTGATGTGCCCATCATCGTGTTCCAAATGGAAAAGCTGGGAAATAAATACATTTATTGAACTTCAAATCATACAAAGGTGAGTACTGCCAGAGAAGTGCAGAAATTGAGTGCAGATAAATGTAAATTTCAGCATTGTAATCATCAGTTTCAAAATACCACACTCACCTCAAAAGCAACATTAGAAATTCTAAATCATGGTTAAATAGAGACTAAGGGGCACAAAACCAGTTTTCCTTAGTGAAACAGGGCTTAAACCAAAAAAACTTTTAGTAGAAGAAATACATACATTGTTTACAACAGGACAATTAGGCAGTTATCATTATTAGTTAGGTTAGAGGTAGTTCATTATATAGACTAGGTGAAGTATTTAGTCATAACCCATTCACAACAAAGCTTTAAATTCACAAAAGCTGTTTTGTTTAACAGGTTTGA
The DNA here is from genome assembly GCF_964200805.1 of Pocillopora damicornis. Taxonomy (NCBI): domain Eukaryota; kingdom Metazoa; phylum Cnidaria; class Anthozoa; order Scleractinia; family Pocilloporidae; genus Pocillopora; species Pocillopora damicornis. Next base: position 235,156 of record NC_142680.1, read on the forward strand.
AATCATTTTCTTCATAGCAGCTGCTTAAGGCCATGTTTGTCAACTTCAAATTTAGCACATGAAAATAAAAGTTAGTGGCCACTTAAACCTTAGAGAAAACTTAGTTTTTTCAGTTCCCTACTTTTGATTTCCATTTAGGTAACCCTTCACTCTCAAGATCCTCTAAGTGATTCTCCTTACTGTCTGCCATACAATTCTTGTGATGTTATTTTGAAGAATTTGGTATATTTTTCTCTATTCCCATCACTTGTCTGTTTTATATTGTATTGATATTGTAAGAAGAAATTCTGTCTTGGTCACTCATGTGAGAGTTAAAGGGTTAAACCCAGTTTAACTAAACATGTTTTGCTGGTGTGAATGGGGTATTAGTCTTACATTGTGACAAGGCTGCTTTGTTTCTCATTCCTCTCTTTTGTGACAACAGACTGAGATGGAAGCAGGTGACTTGGAATTATCTATAAAAGGGGAAAAGCACAAACTTATGAAGTTTACCTAAGGAGTTAAAATAATACACTAGACAGACTAGTTTTGAAGCCTTACAAGCATGCATGGTGAAATTTCCATAAATAATGATTTACTTACCACATTGTGATTAGATAAGCGAGAGATGTATCTATAACGATTGAACTTGGCTGCCAAGTCCCAATACTCCAAGGAAGACACAATTGCTTTCTTGAAAGAATTAAGATTGAAGGGTTTCCTTGTTTGAGTATAATTTCCTGTTGTGATGCCATTTTGGTTTCTTTTACTAAAGAGTAATAAAATAAAAACAAAACCAATTCAAACGAAGACAATGCTTTACTCTAACTTGCTCCGGTTCAGAAGTCTACGTTCCATGGACCAAGTGTTTAAAATCCGTATTGAAAATCCAGTTTGCACCTAGTCCATTGTACCACTCAATGTAAAATCAAAAGAAAATCGAGCGTGCTTATCATGTGAGAAAAAAAAGGATTTTATAAAGCTAAATAGACTTTGAGATCACGGTAACGTACCTCCTCAATTACAAGCTATCCACTACCTTGAGCTTTCAAAATCCATTGCGGCATGTGAACAGTTCGTGTCGGCTGCTTCGCCAACATGAATGAATGACCTTTCATTTTATGACGATTTCTGATAAATTACTCTTACTCTCCAGTTATCATTCTCAAAGTAACATAAAATCAACTTGAAGCCAGATTAATTTGGTAAATTGTGGTCCCTAGTAGAACAACTGAGAGATAAACAACTTGTGTGTGCCATGTTATGGTTTGCATTAAGTGAGCACTACACGTAAACTGCCCCAAATAGTCCATGGTATTTCCAAAATTGCCGTTTACTTTAAACTGTTGTAAAGTTGTGCAAAAAGGCCACAAATTATCATTTTTGACAAGGCTTTTTACTTGTACCATGAGCTCAGTTTAGGGGGCTCTGTATTTTTGGTGTTAGATTAATCTCCCGCGGAAACGATCTTACACACACATGCTCTGCAGGTGCATCGAAGGACTAAAATACTCCAAGTGAGTTTTTTCCCGCGCACCAAAGTATAAACAGAGATGCCTACACTCCCATCAAATTCAAACTGTCTGGAAATGCTATCATTACCTATTTCTGCAAAGTCATACTTCCGTTGGATTTAACCGTCAAGATTCGATTATGGCGTAATTCCGCTGGTTTATTTCATTACTGCGAAGATTGCTTTCAAATTCACTCCGCTAGTTTTAATAGCTGAGAAATTTACGGCACTGCACAAAGTAGAGTGTCAACTGCGAAAATTTGCATAAAGCTGTCAACGTTATAGAAATTGCACACCCCTCAAGACAAGGACTCTACCTTGAATTAGCTGGAAAATTTGACTTGTCTCCAGAATTGCTTGAATCGCCCAGTTGAACCGAGATTAAAGGAGATTTTTCGTCTATGATCGCCACTCCCACTTCACTTAAAGAGTTTGGTCCTTTTTCATCAGCCATGATATGATTCAAAATTCTCAGTCGGGTAAACTGATGCTGAGTTGTGCTTTGTTTAAATATTTTTCCTTTTGGAGGAACAAGGCAGCTTTTTGTATGAAGGCTTATATCGGGTCTTGTTCGAGGGGTACTGTAAATATCAACACAGGAGCGTACAAGCGTTATACCCGTCTTGACCAGTCACCACCGAGTCACGAGCTTTTTAAAACGTCTCTTTTAAAACATGCTGTTAATAGAAGACACAAGATCCAGAGGCGGGAACGTGGTTTACCCGCAGTGATGTGATGGAACTCGGAACTGTAACAGAATACGACCAAACAAAGAACAGGATCGATTTTTGGAGAGTTGCTCCTTGAATTTTACTTATTACTATTATTACTTATTATTATTAATGAAGGAGCGTTTTACAAAAATCGTTATCGTAAATTTCATCCTCTTTAAGAACCCAAGCAAAACACTTTGTTCTCTGACAGAAGAAACATTTTCCCGTGAGTGATATAAGTCAGTCAGGCTACGTTGTGTAACACCAAATTACATCATGTGTCAGGAGCATCTAAAGAACAAGTTGAGACGAGTAAAGTGCACAACATGCACTTAATAAAACTGTTCACAAGTGTGGTGCCCGTTTGCAGGCTGTCTGGTAACAAATAAAGGTCAGAGGTTGCACCAAATCAATCAATTTTCTTACGGTCCCCCAGGTAAGTATTAAAAGTAGTTAAACTAACTGACTTCGTGGTCACGAGTTCACTACCCAATTTAATTTTTAATTAACCTTAGGCAAAAACAGCCACACCCCAGTGCCGACTGTTGAAAGTAAAGGGGCATGACAAACCTACGGCATGTGTGATGGGAACGATTGACCAGAATGAAAAGATGCCTTCAGAGTTTTGCTCCGGATACTGTATGTCTTTCAACAATTTATTTTATTTAGGAGTTATTAAAGTGGTGCTTTTCATAAAGGGCTGGAGCACGGGCTGATTTGGGATGAAAATCCATCGTTGCATCAATATTTGACAACCTCGCGAACAGATTTCATTGGGATGGAGATACATACGAGTTGATAATATTCTGTAGAAAGGGGTGATACATAAAGCTCTATGGATTCACAGAGGACATCTGAAAATGTTGTGCTACTCGTTTCGAGAAGAATGAACTGACACGCTTAGCTCTCTTAGTCTAGCACTTAATAAACTTTCACCTTTACCATCCTTACCGCGCCACTTCACTTTGTATTAACAAATAAAGGCTCGAGATCATGAAGGAGCCCTTAAGTGGATCCTTATTTTGTGAGGCAGTTGATCCCCCCTTTGGTGTACCACTTTAACCACCCTCTCTCGAGTACATCTCTGTTTCTCCAAAGGCTAGATTATTTTCTTGCAACGTATACCAAAATTTGTTAGGTGCCAAGTTACGTGGGGGGTTTAACTAAAGTGCAAAGCAGTAAGAAACTATTTACAGATTAGTGACTTCGTTGCGGTTTTATTTTATTATTTGAAACCTCTCCCCACAAAGATACCCGTTGCATATTGATAAAATTATTTGGAACATAGAAATTCTTTTAATCAGGTGCAAACCCGTATCGAGGGTCTTCAGACGCAGCAAAAACACCACCTACAAATAGACGTTTCCCAAAATATTCGTTACGGAAACGGAATAAATGAATTCCCCAAAAAAGCACAGATCAATAAATAATAAAACCAGAGCAAAATTATCAACTCAAATGTCATTGTGCTTTCACCTCTTCTTATCGTGAAGGGCATTTACTGACTTTGATTACATTACAATTTTCAAAAAATATATATTTTCAATCAGGTTTTTGTTTGATGTCTCCTATCTAAGTGCATTGTTTAGTTATACGAACCAGGAAATGTCCCAAAACAGGGGAAAAGTGCAAACACAAGGGAGCCCATCTTTGGGTAGTCGCGCAACGCTCCCCATTACGTGAAAACCGAAGACAGACTGCGAAGGAGACTAGCAAGGAGGTCGAGCCAGCATTAAATACTTCGTGACTGTACTTCTTATGTTTAAATCTTTTTTTCCCAGTCCTTATTCCACTAAACAATGATCTGAAAATTGATAAAATTTTTCTTATAAAAACGATTCAACGCATATGCTAGTGTGGAAAGCTGAGTTATTATGGATAAAAAACATGAGTACGGTAAAAAAAGGTACATCATGTTATCAAATAAGAAAATAGAGAATTTAACTGAGCTAACCAGTGACGATGCGCATATTCCTCAAAAATTTATCGAAATCATACACTATGACAGTGACCTGCACCAGGTAATTGAAGTAGTCCACCGAATTTTGAACATTTAACGCATTTGATTGTAGGAGCCATTAACATTGAGGTCTTAATTAAATCCTCGAGACAATTTGCCACATAACTGCATAGAACACATATCTCAAGTATCTTATTCTACCGTATTACAAGATTAGAACATCGAATTGAACTATCAAAAATAATCTCATCCAGTAATAAAGAACTGGGACATAAAATTCAGAACTCCAAAAACAACAATGCAAGAATGAAACACAGTGCTGGGCCAAGAGAGCTGTCCTTTCTGTTTCTGTATCAGCATGTGCACAATACATGGCAGTGAGTAATTGTAAGCCAGGCCACTTAATGATCCCACATATCTGTGACAAAAGACAAGAGTGCATCACGTGAGCTATTGTGAAATAAGAATCCATTTTCCCTAGGACAGCTCTATTAAATTGGGACCGTTTTAATCGTCATAGCAAAAAGAGACAAAAAAATGGGGAATAAATTTGAGGTGAAATTAAGTTGTTAATTTGACAACCTGTGCACAGTGGTCATGTAGTAAGACCAAGGGAGCCGCAATGTTTTTTTAAATTACAAACTGTTTCTGGTCTAGAGTTAAAGTGAGAAGGAGATTGGCAATACATTTCACGTAATGTCCTTGTCTGATTTTTTCTATTTTTTTTTTTTTTGAGAGAAGTAACCAAGAACGGACCAAGCCTGTTTCTGACATTTCTTCAACTGTAATCCTGAGGATTTCCTTTAGTTACCTGATTATGTTGCCAACATGTGGATAAACTACAGCAAATAATACACAGGCTCCAATAAGGGCTAGGTTCAAGACAAATACATGTAGGAAGCTGTGAAAAACAACAACACAAGTTTTTTTGCAAAAAAAAAAAGAGATTTATAGGTCTTCATATGTTACAATAATCACACTTTTGAACCTTTAACAAGCTTGGCCACCAATCTGTCCTAAAAACAATAAAGGGGGTAAGATTCTACAAAAACTGCGATGCTGCATTGGCGGGGGAAATTACAGGATAATTTGCTTTTATCAACTGAGTTGATGATATAGATTGGTCACTTTTCAAGTATAAGCCCTTTGTCTGAGTGAAATATGAAGGTTTTTTCAAATTTTTTTTTTGCTCTGACAAAAGGCTAATGCTCAAAATGTCAGCTGTAGAAACTCTTTACAGTAACCAATTTAAATTATCTAAAACCAAATTAACTAGCCCCCCACACACAAAAAATAACATCTGAAAAATTCATCACTTATAAAAATTTCCAGTTGACAAATTCCAAAAGGCAATGAAAAGAAAAGCCTCAAACCAACTTACCTTGGATAAATTTTGTTAAAGAAGTATAACATGAGTTGCACACGTATGATGTAAACAATCAATGGAAACACAGTGGTAAGTTGAAACAGGAGAAAAAGCCTTGCTATAAATGTCATAATGTCTGGAGCTGGAAGATTATCAAGAAGAACCTACAGGATAATGAAAACATCATCAGCAAAAGAGCAATTAATTACATTAAAAAAACATTAAGAAGTGTGTAGAAAAGGTAATATATGAAAATGTGGTTTTGCACCAACTTTAATTTTGCATTTTCCAGGATAAACATCTAATTCATGCTATCAGGAAGTTATTTATTGAATAATACTACTGTTAAGTAATGTTTTTGTCTTGCACTTAAGCTTTGACTGGTTTGTTACTCCATGTCCATCCAGCAGTAAGGTCCACTGCACTAACTGATTTACAATGTTCAAAAAACTCTCTCCTAATTTTATTGAAGAACCAACTATACACTTTACCTCTTGAATACAAGACTTTTCTTTGGGAAAACTAATAAAAAACAGCAAACCAACAACTATGTATGTTAAAGCTACCAAGAAGTAAGCTATGCTGAGGTCACGTGCCTGACAAAAAAGAATAATTAAAAGAGGTAATTTTTCCAATAAAATTAAAATGCTAAATTTTATCAAGCATATCCCAGCTGCCATATATATGCTTATTCTACAAGTTTGAGTGCTAAAAGAAATAATGAAACCTCTTTAACAACCTATCTAAGAGAAGTTTGAGGCTTTGTGGCTTAACCTATGGATGACTAGGGAAGTGAAAAGAAACCCTTCCTGGTGAAATGTAGGGTAAACAACTCAACCCTTTAATTCCCAAGATCTGATTGTCAATTCTCCCCTCCAGCTGCTACAAATTTCTTTGTAAACTAGCTATGAGAATTTGGTATCAGATCAAGATAACACTTTTACTTGATAAGTTTGAGTATTCTCTAACTGTTTGCTGGATAATGTATGGATATATCCTAAGGAAAAGTTACACATAAATCAATTCTGGGAGTTGAAGGGTTAAATTAATAAACTAGGGTCGCAGGATTACCCATACACATTGCATAATGACTCTTTACAGGAACAAGAACACTCTGATTCATATTTGGGCAGCAATAAACAACACCTTTTAGTATTTTTACTTGAAGCACTTACATTATTTTTAGGGTTCTCCTGATTCCTCATTATTGAAAGAATGCAGTTGTGAATAAAGTAGGCCAGAGTAAGTATTCCTGTTAAAGCTGGAAAACTAGCCTTGAACACTACAACAAAAATATAGATAGATCTATATCACCTGTACTGTATAATATCCAGAACTACCTAGTAACTTTATAGTGGCATGCAGTCCATGTATTTTTTCCTAAATTTGCAAATATCTTTTTTATGGCATTTATCCCTCCCATCTTGAGTTCTATCTAGCAATTATGGTAATATCCACACAATAAGTCAGTCAATAAGACTAACTGTAACATCTAAGTATCCATTAGAGGTTCCCTTTTAACTTACTTGGTATGTTGTCATGTTTAAAATCCATGTGAATTCCCCATATACTGGCTTTGGTAATGATGAAGACAACAATATATGCAACTGATAAGGTTCCTGCATGTAAAGAATTGAGACATAGACTGTTCATGAATACCCTCACTTTACATTAAAAACAATTGCCTTAGCTCTATTACAGTGAGCTCACCAAGAGAGTTAAATTTAGTGAAGAACGTTGGTGACTTTACACTGCACAAGGGAAACAGGATGGCAATTAAAAAGAGGGGTACAGTGTGTTGGAGCTGCCAGAATTTGAAGAAGCTTGTTTTGTCAGCTGTTATTAAACTGTTTGCAGAGCTTGCTGATGCACTGTGGCCACCAGGGCAAAGAACTGTAAAGAGATCAAACGAGAAATAACCAATTAACATAAAAAAAGTAAAGTGGTTTGAAATACAGGCAGCTGTTCAGTTATAATTTTCTTACTCTATCCTTATCACGTGCACAAAGAAGAGGTTGAAACAAAGAAATCAAAGATCAAAGCAATTTACTTTAAAAATATTGTAAATGGACGAATTAATAAAAAGAAAATTAATTAAATACACCTTGGATAAAAGGATTAATAAATTATCAAGTACAGTGAGGAATGAATGAATGAATGAATGAATAACTGAAAAAGTGAATAAGTGTCAAACAAACTGTCCTACCAACTGACAGAAATTTAATGTGTTGTTGCAAAAAGGAAAGGATGGTAAAAATTAATGGTAAAAGGATGAACTGAACCTGAAAAGATGGAACATCAAAAGATAGAAAATCAAAACGTTAAGATGGAAAATCAAAAGATGGAGTATGGAAGGAGAAAGGAATAGAAAATATGGGTATCTGATTAGGAGTAATTGAGCAGAAAAAGTTGTATTCAAGCCACACATTTAAGATTTATAAGATTGAAAAGTAAATAGTTCTCTTGGATTAATTCACACCAAAATACCTTCTAAGTGGCCTGGGGAGAAGCTTCCATTTGTAATATTTCTGGAAGTGGGAACTGAATAAGCATGATGGACAGTCTCTATAACACAAATTAATATTTTGCTTAATAATTATGATACTAACAGTAATTATAATAAAAAAAACACAGAAAGGAAAAATAAAATAATTTTTAAAACAGGATAAGAATACAAATTAGTACATTGTTTTAGCAAAGAGATTCCACAAACCTTGAAAAATAATAAAAAATTAAATAAAGATGAAATGTTAAAAATTTAAGCACTACTCACTTTTAATCTGTATAACATATGGGGAATACAACTCCCTTCCAACAAATGAATCATTTAATTAGTGGTAAAATCAAATTACAGTGACCCATTTTTAAATTTTTTGCCATTTCCTGAAGACCTGTACTGACCAAAACCTTGCATCAAGCTAATACAAAAGAAGATAGTTACCATGAATATACTTTCCAGAATAGAACAAGAAGCTGCTCATTAAAACCCAAAAGACTATGGCCCCTCCAGCATTAGCAGCCACAGAAAACAGGATTGCAATGAACTCTCCTGGCTTACCAAGGTACTTCTTACAGATGTCAGAAAATTCTAGGAAGTCACCTTGTTTTGCTAAAGGAACAGTAAATTGAAAATCAAACCAACTAATTAGGAGTCAGGACCTATTGAGGGCAGGCAAGGATCTATGTTTCATGAAGGGCAGAATTAAGGCCTAATTAATTACATCATGAAAATTTATAATCAGTCAGTAATAAAGTTACTTGCGTAAACATGTTATATTAATTTCATATATCATTAATAATGAATAACATTATAATCATGTGAATTCAAAAACCTCACTAACCCATTTCTTCTGCACATCTTATTATCAAGTAACAGCTATAGAGGCAAAGACCTGCCATGACAACCAAGAGAATAATGGCAAGAGCAAAACCAGCCTGGAAAACATGATATGATACATTCATTGTTAACTTACAGTTAGTGTATTTACTAGCTACTGTTCTTTATTGTAGTTCATATGGTATTAGTGCTGAGACACACACAGACATAATAAAACTGGTCCTTTTTTTTGTTTAATCAGGATTAGTATGGGAACACTCTGAATGAATCAAATCAGTACCTCAGTCTTTCACCAGTGAGAGTTCTTTATCTAGTAATGTATCTTCTATAAATATCATTTTAGTCTAACTCTTTATTTTTATTCATTCACAAACCTGATCAATTGCCCAAGGTATACTTAATAGTGAGGTACCCATCATTGTGTTCCAAATTGAAAAACTGGAAAAATATCATAAAATAAAAAAATATACATATAATCAGATAAATTCCTTCCTGGCATGTGTTAAGACTAAAATCATTGCTGTTATTAGTAGATTAAGATAACATCAAAGGATTGTCAACACTTAGCTTATATTGGTTAAAGCTACAAAATACTATTGGAGAGAGAGGTCAAGAACACATGAAAATAGTCTAGTCTAGTTCCCTGGAGTAAAGTGAACAGGAGTATTGCTCCCCTCCCCCCCCCTCTAAAGTTTTAGAAAATCTCCTTGACAGATCACAGGTACCAATTAATAAAACCTGGGTGGATACATTAATTTTAAGCACTGTGAGAGGGAAGTGTCACGCTCAAGATATCAACACTAAGCATTGTTCTAGCTTATACCTGGGCCTGTTGGTTCAATACCTCACTAACTAACTCACAAACAAAGGCATGCCTATTTCATAGCCAACAATTACCTGATGAGGGTCCATTATCATAATGGTTTACCATTTGATAAGTACATTCCTATGCTTAGCCAGAGCCAGAGTGATATATCAGATCTAGGTTTACTATATGGTGCAGTTAACATTTATAATCAAATATTTATTAATAACAACTTAACTAACATTGTGACCAGACTGCTTTGTTTTTCATTTGATTCTTTCGGGATGACAAGAAATAAGTGAGGTGGAAGTATATGTCTTGGAATAATCTAAATGAGAGAAAAAAAAATTTCTGATAAGCATTGCCCAGGTAGATGTGACATTAAGCTTTTAATTAGAGAATTAAGGTCAACTTGTATACATGGATTCTTGCGTTCTTGCATACTATTTCTCAGTAATATTTATATTAGGACAGAGGGGATTTATCAGATCAGAGTGACTTTGGATTCCATCCTTCTGATCCTGCTTATCCAAAAAAAAAAAACAAAAAACGGGTTAGGAAGAATAAGTCAAGAATAAGTTAAGAATTTCTATAAAAAAATTGTTAAAAGTCCATAAGGATTTATAGAAGCTGAAAAAAAACTTTTGTACCTATACCAATTAGGAAAAAACTAAAAACTCATTTTTACAATTGTACAGTTCCATATTTAAAACTATGTAAATTAGCATTGTATTGTCCTTACCACATTGTGTCTAGACAGTCTGGATATGTATCTGTAGCGATTGAACTTAGCAGCTATGTCCATATCACAAGGTGTAACAATGGGATTTCTAAGTGTGTTGTAATGAAAGGGCTTCCTCTTTGTAAAGTTGTTCGATGACTCGCTATTCAATGAACCATCATGAGTGGAATTGCTATCATATAGGCCCCTACACAAACAATAAAATATATAAATAAATAAATAAATAAAAATATTTGATCAGCGTGGGTACCTGAGCAATTGTGCACTTATCCCTCACCTGACTCAATGTTAACCCTAACTTGTTGTTGGGTAAGGGCAGGGGTAGGTGTGCAGTTGCTCAGATACCGACATAGATTCCAGACATACACATTCAAACCCTTAAATAAAAATATGACGTATTCCCAAAAATTACCTCATAATGAGCCTAAAATATCCTGAAAGTCAACAAGCTAAGGAAGAAATAACGAGAGTCAGCTTCTAAGTATTAAAAATTGTGAAGTAGGTATGTAAATATTTTGAAAGAGTTTGAACATATGTCTCTACTCTCCTATTCCGTCTTCTCCACCTCCCAGTTCAGCAAACCCCCCTTTATCTACTAGAAATACCGATAGTCTTATTATTGATGTCCAAAAACCTTAAAATTTATCTCAAGGAAGCATCTTACATAAAGAAAAAAAATTAAAATAGTTCACGTAATTGTTGCAATATCATCTATGAAACACCACATTACAAAATAATCGTTGCATTTGCAAGTTTTCAGGTAAGAGGGCTGCTTTCTACGAATTAATTATTTTAAAAAGGAAGAATAAGCTATTGATATCTCTTTCATTTCCTGCGGCTGTGCATACCTTGAACTATTTGAAGCACGGGACCTGTCTTCGACCGCATTGCTTGAATCGCCTTGCTCAGAAAGGAGGGGAGATTTTTCGTCGACGTCTTTATCTCTCGTATATTCTGAGCGCTCCCCTTCCATAGCTAACTTCATCTTCAGCTGTCATATATCGTCCATTTTATCTACGAGACTGACCCATCAATCCATTTACCTACGCGAGCTCACGTCGCCATAGGTTTTTTTTGGACAATAATGTAATGCGGAGGACTCGGTCGAGCTTCATGCATGATTACTTTCGGCAATAACTTCCGGTGAGTAGCCCTCCCATCCTTTACGAGTTCATGGGAATGGGCCGGGGAAAACAGAGTTACTCTGAGAAAACTGATAGGTGTGTTTAACAGAGATGTTCATGGCTCAAAACTCAAGTTCATTGCTCAAGACTCAAGTTCTTCACTTGAAGGTTGCATAAAACTTCGTTAAAAATGTTCAAAGAGAGGAGCAGGGAGTGCATCGCTTTCGGACTCACAAGCACATACCCTACCACACCTAACTACTGCCACTTACAGGTCTTTCTAACGGGTTTGTTCTCTCCGGAGTGAATACTTAAGTCACTGCAATGGAAAACCGTTCTTCCTGCCACACTTCAAAGTATTCATCACTCAATTCCAACTTAATTTCGCTTCTGGCGAACGCAAGTTTTGTTATAATGGACATTCTGGAATGCTCTTTTAACATGAGTAACACCCTCAAAGCTTCATCATAGCCACCCCAAATTGCCGTCTCTTGGAAAAGGCTAATATTAAAATTTACTGCTCTGATGTAATCAAAACTTCTCTCGTCTGAACACAGTTATAGACAATATTTCAAATTGTTCCCTTTATTAGCTGTTGATATTCATTCAATTATGCAATATACAATATTTTACAAAATATGAATCTAACAAATTTTAACTTATTTCAATAAACAAAAACTTTTTTCCGTATGAAACCTTACACTGTATGCAAGATTATTATTAATTGTAAGATCTATATTAACATGGTGGTAACGTGTAAGGAAAATAAGATCCTAAACTTTAGTTGAAGCAAATATAAGTCAACTGGAAAAATGATTTTCAGTAAATGAAAAGCAATTAAGCAAAAAAGGAGTAAAAAAAACAAAACAAAACAAAACAAACAAACAAAAAAAAAAAACAAAATAAGCATCAATAATGCAAATTATGCATTCTAAGAGAAAAATGCCTTGAAGTCCTGCAGTAACAAAATCATTAGACAAAAAATTAATTGCCTGATCCCTCTAATTCCAGAGGTGAAAAATAACTAACAATAATTTATGAGAAATTGACTGACGGAGCACTTACTTCTTATAAGTGATATACAAACTAACATATGGCAATGAACTGATATATAAAATCCTCTAGCAAAGAGACATCAAGTTCCCAAGCAAGAAAAGCATTGTAATAAAATGAGATCCAGTGTTTTTTATCAAAATGTAATGAATGTCCCATGAAAAAGGTTTGTTACAAATCGGCATCTTCCAGGAGGGTTCCTTAAGAGAGCCTTAATCACTTGATTTCCTTATTCAATTACAATGTACAACAACATGAAAACAGCATTAAATGTTGACAGAGCTTAATCACACATTATTTTTAACAGTTCATATCCCCTATTAACTGAAAATTTGCTTCCACCCATGTCCTACACATCTAGATGCTACTCTGAAAAGACACAATTGCTGATTCACAGCAGTTTCAGGGATCTGTCTTGAAATGCTCTTGAAACAACAGAGCTGCTTGGTTAATATTGATAAGTCAATTGCTTTTCATTCAATCCATTGGATTCTGTCATGTATTATCTTTGAATGAAAGAGATTCAAAGTCCCTTGATTTACATTATATGCAAAATAGCAATTTAGACATAATCAGACTAGATGCTAAATTATAACTGGATGCCAGAAAATGTCAAAACAGTCTCTATGGCCTATTGTTCTTGAACAATGTAATGTATGTATGACATATGCAGCAACCTTGTGCAACCCCTTTGCACCCCTAATGAAGGTGGGGGAGGGGAGGGAGAGGAGAACTGTGTATGATAACATCTGTTTCTTTGATATGTAAGTGATGATATTTAGTAGTCAGAGTATGTCATTTTAAGTATCTCCCTGATCTAAACACAAAAACATACAAAGAATGAAAGTGTTGTTGAGAAGAATTCATAACTTGTTAGCAATCTCTTTTTCTGTTCTCACAAGACCTATAACAAAACTGTCTCCTTCAGAGTAATGTGTTACATGTCACACCCAGTGCTCGTGAATGACTTTTCCACCTTTCCGATATCCTACAACTTGAAATGCAGATTCACTATTGTCTTGTTTAACTGTGTTTTCTGGTGGCCTGTAAAGTAAAGAGAGCTTGTATATAAAGCATGGTCATCTCTGGACATCACAAGTGTATAAATTACACTTACAATGATGATTACTGATTACTTGTTGCAAGGAATTAAAAACCTAGATGATCTGATTTTAGCATTTGACACTCTAGCATTAAGTTCCACCATAAAGAGAACTCAGTGGTAATCTGGGCCATTATCTTGTTCATGTGACAAGTTTTCTTCATTAGGTCATGAGCATGGGAAAAGGAAAGATATCAAGAGTCTGAAATTCTGGGGCTCAGTTTCATATGGGGCACTCAGATCTTTCTTTTATCCCATCCTCATGAACAAACTGAAAAACATCCATCTGTAACAGGTAATCAAGCTTAAAATTCATCACCTTAATTGTTGCAATAAATTACTGTAGCGAGGAAAAGATGGAGACGAGTTGGTGCGTCATATACACACATGTATTTCTTATTCAGCAAGCAACGAAAAAAAGAAATGAATTACTAGGCACTGTCCTACACATATACCTTTCTTTCTCCTCCCATTTCTGTTCCTCAACTCTTCTCTCTTCCCTGCTTCTTTCACTATCTCTCCAATGATTACCGTAACTTGCTCTTTGGAACCCAGAATCCTCTCTTGCTGCTGTGGAACTTCGACTACCTCCTGGTGATGACATAACATGCACAACAGAGCTTGTGAACTGCTGCTTTGGAGGAACTGAAGGAGCTTCAGAAGCAACAACCTTGTATTCTGAGGGAACAGAATTAACAACTTCTGCCTTTCGAAGAGGTTTTACAAAATCATCCACACATTTTCTTTGATTCTGGTAATCAACAGCAGAGTCACTATCCACACTTGAGCGTCTTAATCTCTTATCAGACACTGGACCATTTACAGCCCTCTGTAGAGATGATGCACTTTGATCCAGAGACTGCCTTTGCAGACCATTGTTGCGTTGTCTCTGGGATGGTTTAGAAAGGTGTTCCAAGTTCACATCGAGGCTTGGGATTTTCTGCATTTGAACAGCTACAGGAGACAGCCTTGGAGGTGACTGAGACCTGGTTGAGCTTGGTATGTCAAGTCCAAGTTTCTTCCGCAGTTCACTGTTTTCTTTTGTAAGCTTCTCCACCTTTTTTTCCAAATTCCTCTTCATTCGAGAGAGCTCTAGAGATTTCTCCATAGCCATATCATTGAAAACTGCATTAGACTTCTCCAAATCCTCTTTGGCCTTCTCAGCCAAATCAGCCTTTTCTTCTGCAACAAGTCTTGCTTCCTCTGTCTCTCGTAAATTCTGTTGTGTTAATTTTAACTCTTTTCGGATCTCATCAACCATAACTCTTAAGTTTTGAAGTTCAGATCCTTTACTTGCCTGAGACTGACGTACAGAGTTTAACTCTCCCTCAGAAGATTTCAATCTGGCAGACATTTCTTGTATTTCCTCATGAAGTTTATGCTTCTCTTGTTTCTCTTCTTCACAAACTGCAGACAACTCTCTCTTCTGATCATCCAAATTTCTCTTGATCAGTTTTACTTCCTCCTCTTTGGTTACTAAATTTTTATTGGATAGGGCTAAGTCATTCTTTAGCTTTTCAATGGTGTCCTCATATTCTTTGCAGAGTTTTTCAACTGACTGTTTCTCACTTGAAGTTCTTTGCAGTATTTCATCTTTTTCAGTGTTGCTTTTATTGGCGATTTGTAGCCTCTGAGCAAGTTCTTGATGAAGATTTCTTAGATTTGAATATGTTCCCTCTAATTCTTCTTTCTCTGTCTTGATTTTTGTTAACTCCTCAATGATCCCTTCAAGTTCAACAAGTTTTGATTCATGTTTTGTCTTTTCTTGATTAAGTGCTTCCATTTCTTTAGCCATTTGACGTTTTTCATTTGCAGTCTTAGCAACAGTCTCTGACAGACACTCACATTCACTTTTCAAATTATAAATTTCTTTCTTGAAAGCTTCCACTTCACTGCTGTGATCGTCATTAGTTCTACTAACTTCACTCTCTTTGTCTTTTTTACTTTTCTGCTTTTTCCCCTTTTCACTTGCACTTGCTCTCCACTTTTGTTTCTCTTCCCTCTCCTTTTCCAGATCTTCTTTCAGAGATGTTATCTCCTTCTCTGCCTTTTCCAGTGATTCATGAAGTGTGGATGTTTCCTTGTTCAGTTTTTCAAGAGCTGACTTCAACTGTAGAACATTCTGAGTGGGTTTAGGTGATGCATTTTCTGATACCTTTTCTTTTTGTTCCTTCAGTTGCTGTATTTCTTTTTCAAGTTGATCAACTTTCTTAGTCAAAGCACTCTTCTCTTTCTCAAGTAGGGTGCACTTTCTTTCCGATTTAGCTAGATCTTCTTTTGATTCCTAAGAAAAAATTAAAAGAGTGGTGAATTGTTAGCTCAACCAATAGTTGATGATGGCAGCCAATTCTCCTTCTCAGACCCACTTTGGTTCTTAATTAGAACAAATGAAAATAGACTCCACACACAATACAACCACTATCAACAAAATTGAGATGAGATCTTTATGAAAAGAAATGGCGATAACTTTCTCTACCTCTAGTTGTGATAACAAAACTGGAACTCTAAAGTCAACTGCCAGTGAGAGTTCAATAACATCAGTCCATATTCAACTTCATATGCTATAGAATCAAGTTGCATACTTAGAAAAGGTGAACGCTATTCCCTCAGAATAAAAATCAGTTCCAAGAAATGAAATTGAAAATTCAAAAATTTTACCTTCAGCATTACAACATTTCCATTTTGATCCCCACTGTTACTCAACCTCTTCTGCAAACTATCCACCTCTTCCTCAAGCTCTTCCCTGTCTAATTCTAGTTGTTCTTTCAAGGATTTCAGCTTTTTATTTTCTTTCTTTAAGCTTTCATTCAGCTTTTGCATTTCTGCTTGTTTTGATTGAGCATTTGTCAGTTCTTTAGTAATACTGCCTTCTGATTCCTCTGCCATTTGAAGAAGTTTTTTCAGGTTTGCATTTTCATCATGAAACAATTCCAGTTCTCTGGCCAATAAATTTGATGTATGATCACCCATATTAGTATTCTGACCTTTGCCTTTTAATTGTTCATTTTCTAAAGTTAACTTCTCAATATCCGCTTTCAAAGCAAGATTTTGTTGCTTTAATTCATGGGACAAATCATCACTCTCATCACCATTTTCCAAGCCAGCTGAATTATCTAAAAGTGTTTTCAAATGATCCACTTGATCACGCAAACCATCACACTCGTCCTGCAGAGCCTCTTTCTCAAAAGCCACATCAGATGAATTCAGCACATGATTCTGAATTTCTGTTATTGTCTCTTCAATATCTTTCAGCAGAGAGTTCCTTTCCATTTCAACAACAGACCTCTCTTCTTCTAATTTGCTGGTGTTAGAATAATGGTCCTCTATTTCTGCTAGACTGTTTTCTATCTCTTGAACAAGACGATCTTTCCGCATAACAAGTGGGGTTCCAGATGATTCCACTCCATTACCATTCTCATGAGTGTCATCACCTCTGACAAACAAATCTGTATTATTCTGCTTAACTATACTACTGGGTAAACTGGTTTGATGGAAAGCAGAAACAACTCTCTTGGGCTTTGCAACTTTGTTGAGAACTAGTGATTCCCTAGGTAAGCCATTTATCATCTCTTTCGGCATGCTATTCTAAACAATAGATTTTAATATGCAGCTTTTTTAACCAGTCAAGGGCTCAGCAAGACACAAAAGACTTGAACTGTATAATTGATGCACTATAAATGACCTGAAAGAAGACAAAGAGAACTGTCAAAATTTTGTGCACTAATTAAATTTTCACAGCATAGTCCATATCCATGAATACTTTGTTTGTGTAATGTAATTCATGCGTAAGTTATCATTGTCATACCTGTTTTAAAAGTGATCAGTGTAAAATAACATTCTTCAGTTTCATATTGGTTTATTAGGACATAATGGCCAAAAAGGATTGAAAAAAAAATCATGGTTATCATCAGTGTTAACAAAGAAACATCGCAAGAGGGAAGCTATTACAGGTCAACCATGATCATTTTTAGAACAAGTTAGCATTGTTTTCATTTTCAGTTATTATGTGTAATTGGCGAGTCATTGATGATCAGATGCAGACAGACATCTGGTCTCTAAGACATGGTCCATGCATCAACTATGAAAGCTACTGATATAAGTGTAAAAGATTGTGAAGATTAACCATAGAATACTCATTAGTAGGTGCAGGTGTATGCACGGTGACAAAATTCAAAGCAGCATAATTCTGTAACAGTTATACAAAATCATTGATAGAGATTCTGCACTTATGGACTGAGCAATAATATAGCTTCAGTTGGCATATATGGAAAATTCAACATTAACAAAAGATGGATAAATAGTATTGAACATGAAGATCTCTTTTTAATGCCATTTTTAGTAGTCTGTGAAAAAGACGCACTTTAAGACAAGGATTAATGATCAGCTAATTAAATAATTCATGGATTAAACCGCTTGAGGGCTCATTCTGTCTCATTTAAGATAACTACAAAATTTTTATGCAAAATTTTTCATAGAAACATCATTTTTTCATTGAACACCAGACTAAAATTGTTTCAACAAAGAGTTCTGCATTTAATAACACTGCACCTAAATAAGTTTGTACATTCAAATTCAAACCAATTTTCCTACAAAGACCAAATCTAAAGCACTACAAAATCCCTTCCTTTAAGACATCAGAAAAAAATTCAAAATTTTAATGAAATATATAATTTTGACTGAAATTATCATATATTGAAAAAACATAATTATTGAATACACTTAGATTAAAATAAAAAGCTTTTGGACCTCCATGACTATCGACATTATCAAAACATTGGTCAAGTATAGTTTCTGGAATAGAACAAGTTGCCGTATGAAAATTTACAACCTATGATACTTCATGTTTACAATCCGATTAAAAATAAGCCAAACACATTCCTCAACAAGGCCAATAAAAAATTTTCAAACAGCATAAACAATAATTTATTCCATGGAAATGTCAATCAAATTAAAATAGAATTATATTACAATGAACCTCTGTAAGGTCCCCAGAAATTATTCATAGCCAGAAAAATGTTCTGCCAACCTTCTGTTTGTAATTGTGTGGATTACATGTAAGGAATACTGTGTACAAAAGATAATTTCATTGTAAAAAACTAAGAACCTAAGTTTGTCAATATCTTTGCCGTCTTTAAGGAAAGACTTAAGCCTATTATTCAAACATGGTCAAACTTTTTCACTGTCCATAATAAAACATTGCCCACTTGATAACTAACCTTAGCAGACTTTACAATCCTGTGAGAGATAATATTTTCCTTGATGGAGGGAGGCACAAATTTCCCCTTACACCTTAGGTATAGATAAATGATGTAATATTTTCCACCTTCACCCCTTTTAGGCTGCCTTTTCCTTAATTGTTCACATGACAAAGAATCTATTCATAAAGGTTTAAGGGTGCTAATGGTGGCATTTTGCACCTGGTGAGGCGGTATCGAGCTGTGAGATACAAGCTAATACATAAGACTTTAGTGATCACAAGGTAGAGCTTGTGATACACAGTATCTAATCAAACTCAGGTCAACTATTTGTCATGTGGAAATAATAATAATTGTTTAACCATTTGAGCTAGATCAGTGAGTAATTTTTCCGAAAATAAGAATTTACTCATACATGGGACATGTTAAAACATGGATAATCCTGATCAACTATGGAATTTGTAATATAATTTAAATTAACCATTCCCAAATGATGTTTACAAACTTTTAAGACCTTGATAAATTAAACATAGTAATTTGTTATAAAATCATAGCAGCTGGTTTGGAACAAAACAAGACCTCAGTAAATATAGCTGAATTAAATCAAAGATGGTAGTTTGAAGTATTCCAATATTACCATCCTCAACCATAAGAGCACATTGTGATTAATTAAAGACGGGATGAATGAAAATACACTGTGCAAATAAGTAATATTTAGGAGAGTTCAATTTAACCTCAAGAGACACTGCAGAATAATAGCCTTGCATTCTATCGACTTGTCTCATTGAAGGATGTTACTAATTGACAAAAGAAGATGACAAGAGGAAAAATAAGATGACGTTGCATGCAAAAATGCCGAAACAAGGACACATTGCCGCAACTGGTTTGTGGTTAAAAATTCCAATTTCAGGTGATATACACTTCAGAGTGCCCTAAGCCTAACTGATTGCCCTAACTTTGTTTAACTGCGCGTGAGGTATCATACGTAAACAAGCGAGGCATTCTGTAACCTAACCAGATCCATTCGGAGCAGGTCTATCATAATGATACTGAAATCGGCTCAAAAATTAAACCAAAAGCGAACATACTGAAGACTCCACTGGGTACGTTATTAAACTTGCCACGTTCGACGCGAGCGCTGTTGAAATCGAGACCAAATTTAATGGAAATAAATGCTCAGACTAGCTTATCATAATTGAAATAGCGGTACAACATAGCTTCACGATCCTTGGAGAAGAATACTTTTGGTTTAGTTCACGTCATACGAAGAAAGCGGAAGCCACACTCGCACTTCTGGAACAATACTTCATACGAAATATCCGTAGACGCACGAGTGACCACAACTTGTCAAAAATGTCACGAACGAATATGTTCGCTGTGTTCCATACAATCACATACTAAAATTGGACAACATCCATCCCTTTTCACAGTTCAAACAACGGATCATGCAGTCACTTAAATATGTCACGATTAAAGTATTCATTTCTTCATTTACAAGAAAAAACCATAATTCTTTTCCGAAAACGTTTTTCAATCGAAAAGAAATTTGATCGTATCGACGAACCATCGAGAGGTTGTACGACGGACAGAGATTCCAGTTAGTCTAAACTACGAATTATTCCAGACGATGTTCAAAATACATCATAGCCAATAAGACGACAGTTAGTCCGTATTGCTTCAGTATTCTACTTGATAAGAAAAATTTGCCCAAGACTGAAAAGTTTTGCAAAAATGCGATCGACCGCTTACTGCGAAGGGTACTCACCGCGGCTGGAAATTTGTGTTTGGTACCAGATATTGTAACTGAATGAATCCTTAAAATGGTAAACCAACTCTGGAAGTTTTCGTATCTTAGTTATTTACGATATAAACTCCATAGGCCAAATTCCAGAACACTCACACGAAATCCTTGACGAACTAAACAACTCGCTCTCGATACTATAAACCATCCGGAAACTGGCTCTGAAATCCAAACACTGACCTATCACCTGATTGGTCCATTTCTGAGCCAATAAGTTGTCATTGGCTATACGCAAAATAATAGACTGTTGGATACCATTGAAAAGCGGTAATAGGTCACAAAGAAATCCTTTTGTTTTTCGCAACAGCACAACTTGTGAAATTTTAATTTTGATTTCAAAATAAGATAATTAAGTTTCTGAAAGATGTTGCATACAGGTAAATAAATCACCATGATCCTTGTTAGTGCTTTAATTAATTCAAGCTCAAAAGAAACACCAACATCTGTCTCCGAGATATTGTGTTTATAATCCAAAGATTTATTCTTTCCCAGCAGCGTGTTGTTAGGGAAATGCTGGTTAAAATATCATTGTGTATTAATGTAAATAAGGCTATAATTAAATTCAAAGCCTTCTTTTTCTTAGTTAACACCTTTAGGGTAGAGGTTAATTTCAATTTAAAGTGGCACTTACAGAAGAAGTCAAACAATGATCCCATTTATCTCCTGGAGGCTACACACAAAAACTTTAAGTGTAAACATTAAACTGGCAACATCAAAATCTTAGAGTTAAGTGAAGGGGTAGGAAAGTTTGTTTATTTCAGCAACGTTTAAAGAACCATGCATATTCTCAGTTAGTCAAGTAATTGGTAGCCATGGGTCAGTGAACAAGACTCAATATTTACCTCTGATTTGATGAATCATGTGCATTTATTATCATATGAAGGAAGTTTGCTCATTTGCCTGTTGAACAGTTGTCTCAACCAGCATAGGTTGAAGAATTCCCTGTAGTATCAAGATTAAAATGGAGAAAAAGAAAGCTACACAAAGTCTTCCATTTCTTTGCTTCTTCTTTCTCTCATCTTTCCCTTGTTCTGGTCTTACTTACAAGAAAGCTTTTTAGCCAGCAATGGCTGAGGAACTAATCCCTCCAAGAGCAATAATGACTCCAGCTTTTGGGTTTTCATATTTATTTCTCCTCATTGTACCACCAATTTTTAAACAACTCCCACCTAAAAGAACATTGTAAAGGGTACATTAACCTTGAGTAGTTCAACAGTATATATAAAATTTTAATACATTCACAGCTCAATAGAATTATTCCATAAAAAAAAGGATATTACTAAATGAAGAACAAGTTTTCTAGGGAGCACAGACTAAATCACCCTTAAAGTTTAGGGTGGCCCTTGGACTAACGAGACTGAAAGAGCAACAGAAGATTTTTTTACATAAACAGTTAGAAACAATAGCTAAGCCTTTTTTTTTGGCCAGGTTATAAAAATTTGTCTCATAAAGACTTAAATGGCTGGGTATCTTACCCTCTTGAACAACAGCCTTTAGACACCCAACAATTCTGCTATAAGCAAGCTGTGAACTGCAATAAGCAGCCATTGTTTGTTTTAGTAGAATTTTTAACAAACCTCATAAATAATACCACATTTTTACAACCATGACTTATGAACTTTTAAAGCTCTAAAATCCATGAATGAAGAATACATTCACTGCTGCTAGGCAACCAAGAATTCAGTAACAATCTGGGTGATGAGTTTCTAGCTAGTAAATTTCTTCTATTCAACATCTCTGCATTCAAATACTCTTTACCTTTCCTTCTCCTCTAAATGGGAAATAAAGATACAAATTTAGAAAAGGCAATGCATGCAGAGATCAGATAATTAGAGGGGTTAACTGCTAAATAGTCTTCAAACATAACCTTATAAAAGATATGAGAATACTACCAAACAATCCTTAGAGATTATAGGAAAAGTAAAACAAGAAAGGTGGGATATTTGTTAAAACATGTGTATAAGACAATTATTACCAGAGCTGAGGATCATATGTTTTGCTATGTTATGAGTGCATTTATAAATTGGTTTTTACTAAAACAACTGCTATGACTACTGCTACTACTAATGTCATCAATACAATTATTACGATTATTGTCTCTGTCTTCAAATACTAATAAATGAATATTAAAGATGATAACCTCATGCTGTTGTTCTGTTTGCTGATGTTGGTGTCACCTGTGGGGCTGGTTCAGGTGGAGCATGGAAGAAATACAACTACAAACAAAATAAAGTTTAGTATGATGGTCTACATTCAAATGAAAAGGAAACAGATACCTAGTTGACCTACTCAAAAATGATTCTCTTTAACAAAAAAAATCAACTCAGAACCCCAATGCAATGAATAAAAATATCATACCTTAAATCCAACAGCCAAAAGGCCATGAAGGAGAAATATGACTGCAAGAACAATGCCAGCTACCTGAATGAAGCAGATTTGAAAAAAATCTTAGTTAACGATCCAGCTCTCGAACCAGAAAATGCAGACAAAACAGAAATAAATAAAAGGCTAATGACAGAAACTGAGTTGCAAGTTTCCTCACAGCTTCATACCTTTTTGTCATCATCTTCAACCGCCGGCCAAAATGTTAACAATAGCACAGCACCTGTAAAATTGTCACAGTGGCTATTACAAAGTTGCCTTCAAGGAAAAAACATTGTTTCACTTAAAACACTATGTCTTAGTTTTTTCCTTACCTGAGAGAATCATTGCTATCATAACAAGAAGCCATCTTAACCATTCCAATGGGACAACCCATAACACCTGAGGGGAAACAATATTAATATTATTCACTGTAGAAATATTTTGAACAGCCAGTCAGTCTGTCAGTTGTCCAACATGAAATACGTCTCTCCTTAACATACACAAAGAGAATCTATCCACGGAAATCTGAAGATTGTTCACTGAAACAAAAAAAATTCTCAGAATGGCAGTATGAGTGATTATTGCAGAAAGATAAGTGACTTAAGATCTTGGGAGTGAAAGAGTTGAGAATTTTTGGAGAGGTCTTCTTATCTATTTATTTCTTTATCTAATATATTTCATTCATCTCTCACAACTTACTGATATTGGGACATAGATGGACAAGGAATAACCATAAACACAGAGTATTTCTAGAAAGGAATATCCTGCATTGCTTCTTCTCCAAAGAAGAACTCCCCAAAGAGCTGTTGGTACCAGGAAGGCATATGTGTATATGGCTGCTGCAGCCAGAGTAACTGTCATGGATGAAAATGTGATAGTAGTAATTACTGACAATAGTTTTATAAAAAAGCTTACGTGTTAAGAAAGTTGTGACAAAGAATGGTCTTATTAGGGGGCGCACTGGCAAATAATAATGTGGGCAACCAAGGCTAGAAGATTCTCTACATCCATGGAACAGGTGATAGGAATAGAGAAATATTTCACTTGGAATTTTACCTTTGTGGAAATCATACACCCATTCATGGTCTCCACTGTTAATCAGATAGCTTGCCAGGTTACCAGATATTGCTGTTGTAAATACAAGTGTTGCACACACCCAGAAGGGACCTAAAATTTAAGCAATGTCAATAATTGAAGTAATTTTCAAAACATACCTTTTAAATATATCCTGTACTGTTAAAAAAAATGATAGATACAATGACATTTATACTCTACCATAAAGATCAGGATTTGGACGAATAAAAGACACAAGGTAGTTTTTCTTGTAGACTGGTACCATTGATCCTATAATCCTCCTAAGGACCTTAAAAACAAAAAAGTTATGTTGGTTTAGGAGGCCTAGAGAACCACAGAACAATCCAGGAAGAACTTGAATGTTTCAGAGGTGAAAATCAATCTCTCAATTTCATTGAAAACAGTTCATTTTATGCAAACTTCTTCAAAAACAAAATTAAAGGCAAAACACTGTTAGTATCCTTAAAAATTTTCATGGCTTCAATATGTAATAATCTTACTTGGTATGTGTCCACATCAAAAAAGGTTTGGTAATATTCAAATGTCCAGAAAGGTGGTTGTTTTCGCTGTCCAGCTAAAAGCTAAAAACACTAATTAATATAATTAAAACCAGTATAACTGCAAAACTAAAGTCAAGTTATGACGTTAACAAGCAGCATGAAATTAAACTAAGCTATGCAAACCTCTGTTTTATCTTCTTCATCATCTGCAAGTGAAGAAAACAGCAAATTAAAAGAATGATTCTGCAACCTCTTAATTTTATAGCAGAGAAGGATAATGCAGTCATAAAAGAACCTTCATTCTTATCATTACTATATGTAGTCACTCCCAATTTTGATTTTTAAAATTCAGCTTTACACTGCTGGTTTTCTTCTGGTGATGAAGTTAACCAATCACAAATCAAATAAAGATTCCCATCTTGAACTATACACAATCTGATCCACTGATGCACAAGAGAGAGTCGCTATGCATTGATCTGTTACTATTCTTAATTTGAACAGAATATGTATTAAAGGACTACCATCAGAGAAGTCTTCCAGTGACTGTGTTTTCAAATTAGCAGGGATCGTTCTTCCAGGTTCTTCACCAATATTACCAACAGTGTTAAGATTATTTATGTCATCTCCTTTAGTAAAATCTGAAAGAAAAAAGGCCTCTGGTTAACTCCAGCCACAAATTGCACAATGTGTTTGTAAGGGTATGCTTAATTTGCTCAGCATCACAAATGCAAATGACTCATTAAAAAAGGTAATGAAAATGATACTGCACAGGCCAATAATTTTCAAATTATTTTGATTATTGTGTTTTGATATTTTTTCACCTTATCAAATTTAATTTCAAACCTTGGAATGTGAAGTCTTCACCAGCTCCTCCTCCATCCTCCATCTAAAAAATAATTCATTAATATGCTAATTGCACAGTTTACATCCAAAACTTTTGGCTCAAGCATTGTTTTCGAATAAATATCGAATTATGATTCTTTTTTATTAAAAAATAAATAAATAAGAACGAAAGCTTCCTCTGTTCAAAACTCAGTAATTAGTATTTAAATCGTGCCCTAAAAGCCACAGGTCACTGATTTGATTCAGGTTTTGTGACCGAAGCTGAACCCATTCAAAGCTAAACACATACAAACTTTTTGAATACCACCGTCGCTTTAATTCAATGAAAATGAACTTAAGGCAAGGGATAATCCAGGAGTAATTCAAGAAAATGTAAAGCTCCATAGCGTATAGCTTGCATTAGGCAGCATGGAAAATACATTAGATCAGGTTTTGCTGAATTTAAATATACTTTTTATTCAATACAGCTAACGAAGAGTTTCATAAGCAAATAATTAATTTATTTTATTTGTGAAGTCTAATTAATGAAAGGTTGGGAAATAAGCTGTTTTACCTTCACGTCAACAAGGCCGACTTCATCATCACTCTCCGCCATTTTGATTTTCGTGCATGCGTGGAAGGGGCATGAGCTTTGCGATGAAGCCGCTGATGTATTAAATGTGGTCCCATTTTCGGCCCTCCACGTGATGATTTCCACTTTACTATTTTTATTTTCAAAAATTCAGCACGTTCAAAATGATAATCCCAAGTGTATATCTGAAAGGAGGGACTCTAGTGGATCCAAAGGATGGGGAAAAAATTGAAGATGTAACAGGCTGCCTCGATACAATTTCTTTGTGCCCAGAGTTTACCATCGTTTATCTTGATAAAGTCCAGGAGACAAAAGAATTTGGAAAGAAAGTTATGCATAGGACCTCTTGTTGCGTAGAAATTGAACTGAATTCTGAAGACGAGGTCTTAGATATACTGGATTCTGGTGCTAACAGTGTCATCCTTAACAAAGATCACCAACTGCATAGCCTGGGAGAATTTTTACCCAGAGAAAGGATTGTCTGCAAATTACCTGATCTAGAGTGCTCTGTAGCTGAGTTGGCCGAAGAAATCAATGACCTAAAACACAGATCTAGCACTTTTCTTTTGTGTCCTAAAAAAGCTTCCCTTGCTGATGAATCATGCCTTGTCGAGTCTATAAAGGAACTAAAGACCCACCTGTGTGACGATGTGAAACTCATACTATCAATCGATGGGGTGATTTTGTCCTCAACCATCTCACAGCTTCACTTCCTCGGAGTTCAGGTTCAACTAAGTACAACTTGGTTGCTAAATGATCTCAGTCTTGGAGAGATTATCGCATCCTGTCTTAAAAGTGACCGATCTGATGGACTCTACCCAACTCTTGTGGTAAGTCTCTTATGTATATGACATGGGTCAGTTGTGGGAGGTTTTAAGGTGCATGTCCAGAAAAGGTAGTGATTTACTATGGTAGAACAACTTGAAATGCCACCAAATGCAGGTAAGATGCTAGTTTAGGATCCTTTCCCCACCACTTCTCATGGTAAAACCCTGTGCACACCCCTCATTAATTTCAACCAGTGCTTGTTGAGGGAGGAGGTGGCTTGGAGAGAGGAGGGAGGGGGTGGTATGTTTTGAAGGAGCTGATAAGGTACAGAAAGTAAGATAAGATGTCAGATGCATGATAGAGTCTGAATCTGGTGAGGCAGAGGTGTGGGACTCAATGTGAAACATAACTCAGTTTTTTTTCTTTAATTTTTATTAAACTGCACACTTTTTTGTTGTCATTCTCAGACAGATGAGCATAATATTGCATTAGGATTGTGTTATTCAAGTTCTGAGAGTATTCAAGAAGCAGTGAAAACCAAGAAAGGGGTGTATTTTTCAAGAAAAAGAGGATTATGGAGGAAAGGGGAAACATCTGGAAACCAACAGGTAAATTCTTGAGTATGAAAAAAAAATGATGTATAAGTCTGAGTTGGTGAAGAAAGCAAGCTCTTACTCTTAAAGTCTACTTTTTGGATTTTGGAAAAAGCAAACTTTGGAGCTAACTCTCTTTTTCTAACACAAAGAATCTTTGTCTTGTCCGAGCTTAAGGATTGAATTTTCAAATAAAATTTTGTTTGCAGGATTTATTGCAAATTCATTTAGACTGTGATTGTGATACCCTGAAGTTTGTTGTACGTCAGCTTGGACAAGGATTCTGCCACCTTAACACATGGACTTGCTTTGGAGATAACAATGGTTTACCATTACTGATGAATACATTAAAGTCCCGCAAAGAGTCAGCTCCTCCAGGATCCTACACAAGTCGCTTGTACAATGACAGTAAACTGCTGCATGCCAAGATCCGTGAAGAGGCAGAGGAATTGTGTGAATCTGAAACAAAAGAGGAGATTACTTGGGAAGCAGCTGATGTTTTGTATTTCACACTAGTGAAATGTGCCAAGGCAGGTGAGTAAAAGCTGTGTTTAGGGAAGGGGAAGATGAGTGACAATGATTGTCTGTTGGGTACATTTTTATGGATTGTCAATGTCAGAGAGAAACAGATATCTGGAGGGGGGGCAGGGAGACAGTTTTAAGACATTGGGGGAATTGCTGGTTTAAGAGAGGGAAGTCTACCCATGAAGTAAAGAAACTATTATGATAATAGTAATGATGATGATAAAAGTGTTGAACAAAGCAATGACTTATTTTAGAGCTTTGTATTTGTTTGAAATAGAAAATCAGATTTTGTTGTTACATTCCTTTTTCTTAGGAGTTTCTCTGAGTGATATTGAAAAAGTTCTGGATCAAAGGTCACTCAAGGTTAGACGACGTCCTGGTAATGCAAAACTTGGCAAATTGTCTCCCTGTAATGGCCATTCTATAACCAAGACAAAAGTACATGCTCCTGCCCAAGCTAACTCATCTACAGTCAGTGTACAAAACTCTGTTTTAAGAAGCTTTGATTTTGAGCTTCTTAGTGATAAGGAATTACAAGATCTTTGTAAACGTCCTGCAGTGGTTGACAAAGAGAAACTAGAAGCTATTGTGGGACCGATTTTGACCAATGTGCGAACTTATGGAGACAAGGCTTTGCTGGAATTAACAGAAAGGTTTGATAAAGCTAAGCTGAGTAGCCCTGTGATCAACATGTCTGCCACAGATGAACCAGTTCTTGATAAGGAGGTCAAAGATGCAATTGATTTGGCTTACAACAACATCTACAAATTCCATAAGGCACAACTTGACCTGGAGCCTCTTGTGGTAGAAACATGCAAGGGTGTGGTGTGCTCTCGACATGTTCGACCCATTGAAAGAGTGAGTAAACACTTCAAAATTCCATCTTGTGGTTAAATTAGCTGGTATGGTGTGCTCATGGTATTTATAGCAGTTCAGCATTGCTGAATGAACAATAAATCAATTGTATTCCATCTGATATCAGTCAAGGGGATCTTGTTTTTCTGGAAGTTCTTTCCTCTTATTTCAACTCAAACAGAAGTCTTCTTCAATTTGTTTTTGATTTATTTGGAGGTCTGTTAAGGGTCATGCACTGCCAATCCCTTCATAGTTTGCTGGTTAACAGCTCTTGTTTGAAATTTGTTTGTTGCAGGTTGGCTTGTATGTTCCTGGTGGTAGTGCTGTTTTGCCATCAACTGCTCTTATGCTGGGTATTCCAGCCCAGGTAGCAGGGTGCAAAGAGGTTATTCTGGCCACCCCACCCAAGCAGGACGGTTCAGTTTCTCTTGAAATCCTTTACATTGCAAAGAAAGTTGGCGTCTCCAAAATATTACTAGCAGGTACTGAAATTATTGGTCATGGAAAGAAAACAGTATCAGAGGTTGCATTTGATCAGGTGTTTGTGTTATCCCATTGTTGAATGCAATAAACCTGAATGCTTCAGGTTCATTGAGATTCTTAATTTTTTTGAGGAAAAAATTGAACCTTTGAATTTTACTCTTTTTTTTTAAGTAATTGAGCTCAGCACCAAAGGATTTTTATTTTTGAGTCAGGTGGGGCTCAAGCGGTGGCAGCAATGGCTTATGGAACAGAAAGTGTTCCTAAAGTGGACAAACTGTGTGGTCCAGGGAACTCATTTGTAACTATGGCCAAAATGTTGGTGCAAAATGATAGCTCAGCTTGTGTCAGTATTGATATGCCTGCAGGACCATCAGAAGTTATGGTGTGTAAAATCAATATTAGTTACTTAGTAACTCTAAGTGAAAAAGAATCTATTGGAGTTCTGTTATCTTGAATCTGAAAAAGGATATGTCAGATATATTAAATATATCTATAAACTAAAGCCTAACCCTAAGGCCCAGAGGCTGGTCACTGTTTCTTAGGGACCCAAGCAGGGCTTTTCAATGGTGTCATACACTGCCATCATGAATGTAGAAGCACACCGTAATACTTTTTTGTTCAACTACACTTATAATTACTCTTAATATTAACTAGTTTCTCATTTGGGTAGCAGTGATGGGGGTTGGTGTGCATGTCACACCCACAGTAGATCTCTACCCCCATCTTTGGGTGCAAAACACTCAGTATCTTGACTTTCTCTGGTGCCATTAGTAATGGTACAATCATTATATCACTTTATTTTGTATCCTGGGTACTCCATGCATCTTTGCTTCAGTTTTTTATATATCTTTCTTGTTCTTCTGTAATCAACAGGTCATTGCTGATGCAATTGCAGATCCCTCATTTGTGGCAGCTGATCTGTTGTCCCAGGCAGAGCATGGAACAGACAGTCAAGTGGTGTTGGTAGCTGTTAATTTGAGTGATAACCAGCTTGCCATGATTCAGGTGACAGATTATATTTTTATTTTTACCTGATAAGTTTGAGTATTCAGATTATTTGTTTGCTAGATAATGTATGGATATTTTAGGGAGACGTTACATGTAAATCACTTTTTCTAGTTCAAGGGTTAATTTGCCCTTAGGTGGTTATTAAGTGAAAGAGCAAAACATGGATTTGTTTTGGCAAAAAAAAATGTAGTCTTCATAAGATATTTAATTGGTGCCTCATTAATATATAGTTCATTTTTTCATAATTTTTTAGAGTCAAGTGGATGCTCAAGCAAAGAAACTGCCTCGGGAAAAAATTGTCAGAGAGTCTCTCTTAAAGAGTTTTGTAATAAAAGTGTCAAATATGAGTCAGGCTCTGTGCTTCAGTAACAAATATGCTCCAGAACATCTCATCATTAACACAAAGGTTTGCTAACGGGCAAGATACTTTGAATGTTGTTCCAAGTGTGTGAGCCCAGTTGTACAAACATACCGTGGTATAAGATTTAATCATGGAGAACTGCTTTGAAGCTTAGAGTTGCAAACATATTAAAAGGCATAATAAGAGGCGTAAGGGCTTCTTCCTGTCCTGTGTGACTCATGTGCCTTGTATGTTTAAATCTAACTTAACCCTCTACACCCTAAAATTAGTGTGCATATTCTCCAAACTTTTCTCTATACATTTCCTGTAATATAGTAAGGAGAGTTTGCCTGACAATTGGGAGCTTCTTGAGTTTGCAATCATTTCCTTCATTCTCTGTTTCATTTCCTGACACTGTTGGGAGAAATTAGATCCTTATCACTCTTGTGGGGTAAAGGGTTAACAGGCAATAAGAGAAGTTTGAAGAAGCTTATATCATATAGAGGAGGGGAAAAAATTAAATTAACAATCACAACCTTGCTGAAATAATTTTTTTCCGTTTATATTGTTTTAATATCATATAATTTGTTTGCTTTCTAGAATGCTGAAGATTCTTTAAAAGATATACAGAATGCAGGGTCTGTATTTCTTGGGCCATATTCTTCAGAGAGTTGTGGAGACTATGCAAGTGGTACAAACCACACCCTTCCAACATATGGCTATGCACGCATGTACAGTGGTGTATCAACAGCATCATTCCAGAAACACATCACAGCCCAGCATGTAACAGAGGAGGGTTTGGCTAACATTGGACCAGCAGTGGCAACACTTGCCGCTGTGGAGAAACTTGATGCTCACCGTAATGCAATTTTGATCAGGCAGAAACAGTTAAATGTCTGATTGTAGAAATTTATAGTGCCATTTGAGAGTGTCAGTATGAACTGTTACTTTTATAATCTAAATAAAATCAATAAAATAAGATAAGTATTTTCCTAGGAGTTCAAGGCTTATTAAGCTTTATAAACCATTGAGGAACATTTGTTAGAATAGAGTGTTATGGTCTACAGCTAATTGTACATGTAAGTTAGAGTTGAAAATTCTAACCTTTAAAGAGAAACATATGACATAATGAACATGTTATTTAAGGAGGCATATTTATTTGTAGGAGTTAACAAACTGTGTGGCCAAATCTTTGTTTTCCACCCATGGAAGGTATTCTGTCTTCCCTACATGGTAATGACATTTGCTTGTTCAAGGCAATTTGTTTGGGGGGATGACTGAAAGAGGGGGCTAAGTTGCAGAAACCCTGGTACTTACCCACTCATTTGTGTGTATTCACTTACCACTAGCTCAGTAGAGGCAACATTGGTTTAAGTTGTTCAGAGAGCTGAACTGAAATGTTAGTCATCACCAAATGAATTAAGGGGGTACATTCTAAACAAACTGTGGTGTTGCATCACTGGGGGCATTCAAGATAATTTGGTTTTATCAGCTGAGATGATAAAGTAACTGGCCACTATAGACAGTTTTTCAAGCTGACACCTGCAATTTTTATAATCAACCTGGTTGATGTGATCATCATTAGTCTGAATCATGATAGGTACCTTTTTGCAAAAGTCTTCCCACCTTGCAATGTGTTGATTGTTTTTCAATTTGGTACAACACTACATAAGGGTTACAGCAATAAAGAAACTTCCATTGTTTTGGTGTCATGTGGTGCCACATCCTTTAATATTTCTGCTCTCTAAAGTGGTGTTTGCCAGTAGTGAATGAAGAGTTCTGATCCATCAATAAACTTGCTTGGCTCTGTTCTGTTCATTGGTTGAACAGAGTATCATTGAGTAAGACTTACAAGGTATACACAAATAAGTTATCACACATCAGACATCTTATAATGCAGATTTTATTTGCAGACTTTTCTTGTCACTATACACAACTCTGCTAAGTTATAAGTTACCAGTGGCAAAAGATCCAACTATTCATTTAACAATGTTATTTAGCATTGGACATTGAAATTGTGTTACCAAGTTTATACTGTATCTACTGCATTGTTTTCTTTTTGTGATGTCAAAAATTGCCTTTAAAAAAGGACCCAACAGCTTTGAGCAAGAGACAAAAGACTAAAGTTCTGCTTAGAAAACAATAGCACAATAACTTTGCTCTGTTGTAAATATGGAGCCCCAGTAAGTTATAAAACCCCAAATTACTTTTACAGCTCTCCTTGGATGGACTTATGGGAGTCTTTATCACCCAGCCACAAGCCCCAGTCTCCATACTTTTGTAACAGTGGAGTAAAGATAGAGGAGGGAATGGTGGGGAGAGGAGTACAAGGGGGTGACAAAGACTGGCCCAAAAGTTTCATTAACCACTTAACAATTAAAGAAAGCAACAAGCATCAGTCTGATGATTTTCTGGGTTACTGGTAGTTTCAAATTTACACGTGAGTTTCTTAACATTCCGTTCATTTACTCTGATTTAGTCAACTGAGTTGATAATGTAAAATGGCTGCTGTAGAGAGGCCCTAAAGCTGAAGTTTCAAAATTAATGTTAATCCTTTAGCTTAAATGTTATTATAAAGCAAATGCAATGCACAAACCCATTCCAACTGAATGACAGCTAAGAAAAGAACAGGTGTTACACTTACTGGTTGCACAGACCAGTTTAAAATACTACTGCCTCTTTAAAAAAAAGGTTACTTTTCTTTTTTCAAGTACATACATTGAAACTTGACAACTTGTTGGTAACATTGTGAAGACAAGAATTCTGTAAAAATATTCAACATCACTCTAACAAAGATTAGAGTGGAATACATTATTTTGTTCAATTAGATTTTTCCAGAAGACAAATGGGATTCTTGTGAACCAATTCAAGGTCCACTTTGTGTCCTATTAAATCCCGAATGTTTGAAATCTTGTATTTGATCATGGTTGGCCTGCAGTGAATGTAAATCAAAAATAAAGAGCAATCAGCCAACATTGGATGAACCTTTTCACTCAAAATTTATACAAAAAAAACCTAACAAATTGATATAAATTATGTAACACTACATGATGATATAAACATCCACCACAAGTACACAATACAACTAATGAAATGTACAAACAGTCAAAGGGGTGAAAGGTAATTAACACTTAAACGCAATACAGATGGGAAACAACATGACAATAAGTTTAATAATAACAGATAACACTCACTGAACACTTACCTTTCCAAGGAAAGTCCCCAAGCAATAACAGACACATCTTTTGGTAAGCCCATCGGGAGTAACATTTCAGGTCTGAAAACCCCTGAATTGCCAACTTCAACCCACTTCTTGAGGCCTGAAAATTTTAAAATCTTTGATTGTAACATACAGTAAATAAATCATGTAAACCTTCATAACCACACAAACAATACTGACTATGGAAAGTGTTTTTCAGGCAAGAAAAATGAGTGTAAATGAATGAAGTCAACTACCTAGAGTGCTCCAGAAGATTGGTTCTAGTCAGCTGATTTAGCTCTATTTGTCTATAAATGAAATCTGATGAAGCAGAAATTTTATTTAATGAGTACCTTCATGATAACTGAAAACTTCCATGCTTGGTTCTGTGTAAGGATTGTATGCTGGCTTGAATCTTAACTTTGTAATTCCTGTGGAATTGGAAAAAAATAATTGATATATGGACTGTAGTTCTACTGCTTCATACAGTAAATCCCCTTTTACCAATGTGACAAAAATACCAAAAGTTATACTTAAAACTAACCTAGCTTCTTGAAAAACTCATAGAGCACTCCAATCAAATCCCCAAGAGTCAAGTTATAATCTGCAACGACACCTTCAATCTGATGAAACTCTGCTAAATGAGTAGCATCTAGGGTCTCATTCCGGAACACTCGATCTATTGAAAAATACTTGGCTGGTGTGAATTTTTCCTGCAAGTAAAACATAGTTCAGTTGACTTCTACATTTAATTCATCAACATTGAAAAGTGAAAAAACAAGGTAGAGTTAATAATATTCAAACAAGTAAAATCAAAGATCTTTGTGCTCTATCAACCAGGCTAAATACAATAAAACAATTTTTAAATTAGCTAAAACTATTGCTGAGAACCTGTTGAGCCAGTTTGTACAGCATCCTTGCACTAACAGCAGTTGTATGAGTTCTGAGAATGTTCTTTTTGGCTTCTTCAAGTTTCCATTCATATTTATATCTGAAAAATCAATCACATCACAATCACACATCAGAAACTGAAAGCCATTCAAGTAAATACAGTTGTCATTCTTCCAATCAAAGCTGTAGCCTTTCCAGTATCCTTACTACTGCATTTCTGAGTAGCGCATCTATCTCTGGTTGACTTCAAAGCCAAGGGAATGTTTGTTAAATTGCAAAGTATAAATTGAATTGTGTAAAAAATAAGTTGCAAAATTAGTTCTTACCCCTGTGATCCATGTCCTCCAGATTCATGCATGATTTTCACTTTTTCAATATAGGACTCAGGCATTTCCTTGAGCTTAGCATACTTTGGTTCTAAAAGCAGAAGAAAATATTAGAAGAACTGAATTGACAATTTATTAACCAATGCAACATTCAGTAGTCACTAACCTGCCATGAAAAAGGTGTCATGCGCATCACGGGCTGGATGTTGTTGAGGCTGGAACAATGAATCAAAATTCCAGAAGGAGCTCTCTACAAAGTTGTTTGTAGGCATCTCAGTAAACCTTAAAAAAGATCAACCACTCCTCAGTAATTTGTAGTCTTCATCTTCTTCATTACAACTGAACTGACCTCAGAGTATAAAGGGAATAACACCATAAAGGAATCAGTTTTGAAACTTCTCTACTGACCCC
Organism: Pocillopora damicornis; assembly: GCF_964200805.1. NCBI lineage: Eukaryota > Metazoa > Cnidaria > Anthozoa > Scleractinia > Pocilloporidae > Pocillopora > Pocillopora damicornis. The sequence goes on from NC_142680.1 coordinate 270,597, forward strand.
ATTTCTAAGAAGATTTGTCTGAACTGTGCTCTAACTTTCATCAGAGGATGAAGATGTCCTGATGTTGGTATGATTCCTTGTGCATCAAAATTGTATGGCTTGAATTGCTTCTCTTTCCAAGAACCACTAAATGTAAACATGGATAAAATATTCACAATTCACCTGATAAAAAATAAAAATGCATTGCTGTGACCTATTGATAAATAACTTGTTATCTGAAGTCACAATAGAGAATAAATTTAATTGAATTTTATTTCAATCTTTAGTAAAATTTTTCTTGTCTACATTAATAGTAAAACAATGATACTTTATATAATATTCAAGAAATCAACCTTGTAAGCATGTCTGCTGTTAAATCAGCTTCTAGTTTTGTTGGTGATGTGGTAAATTCAGTGCCTTTGGTCACATAAAAGCTCTTGATGACCCTGAAAAAACAATGAAAATTGCTTAAAATGTAATTGGAAACTTATATATGAATTAAAGCTGACACTCTCGGTGAAGTGTACTTTCACCTGGTATAAGTGTCTTTTGTGTTTCATTGATCCTAACCAAATGCAAACAAACTGTACATGACTTGTAGGTAATCTACAGGGCAAAGTACTTGGAAAGTCAACAGCCCTGAGAAGGTACTGTCCTTTAGCTAAGCTGGGTAGAATCTTTCACTATTTGCACTTACTGTGTCTTAATGAGCTTCCTTTTCTTGAATTCTTTCATCTTTGCATCAGGGATGTCTGAAAGCTGCTGATCTCTGATTTTTATGAGTGCAAGTTGGACATCATCTTTTACATCCTCAGCCTTCAATAACATATTTTGAAAGATTAAATAGAGAAATAAAGCCCAAAAATAATTAAAATTAGTTTTCCTGTATCTACAAAAGCTATTTTACTCATCCTTTCTGCTCACAGTTTGAGGACACAAGCGTAACCGCTACTATGTTTAGATTTAACATCTATATACAGATGAAATTCAGATGAAATACAGATGGAATGAACCTTGTACAGTGCTGATTCAAGGTGTACTTTATGAAAGTGAAGAACAGGATAAGTCTAAAGTGTTTCAAGCATTTCATTCTCACCTTCCTCATTACCCTAGGTCCTCCCTCTGCATTCTTGTTTAACAGAAGCCATCCAGCTGACATAGCTTTACTAAAACCAACATTAGCATGTGGACCAAGTTTCTGTCAACACAAAATGATAAACAACAATGACATTATGGAAGTGATATTGTGAGTTTCTTGGGAAGAGGATTCAGCCTTGCATAATGATGAAAATAATGATAGTATTTAGGACATTTATCTGCCCTCATATGCCTAACTTCCTGTAAGTACCTTACAGGCATATTCAGAAATGACACATGAAAATAGAGGCAGCCTTCTACCACAGCTAACTTCAGTTTCGGTATATTTAATCATGGAGACCACCCCCACCCTGTCAAAGGGAATTTGGAGCCTCCCATCCATCCTGCTCTTTAGAATCCATGTGGAGTTTCATCAAAACAAAGGAAGTAAAGAGAGTTTCCTTCATTCGGTGCATACAAAATAAAAAGAGATCAAATAACTGCCACACAAAAATCTATTTCATAGAATACCTTTACTTCCGCTTGAGGTAATCCCTCTGGTGGAACAGCTTTAAACACCAGAAACTCATGGCTACCTTTCTCTACCACTTCACTTCCTTCGTCCGTCAGTACCCAGCCTTCGGCTTGTCGTTGTTCAACATTTATCACCTATAAAATCACCCGGAAAAACACCATTTACTGATATCTTTCTCATTAAATTACCGATAAAATATCCCCATTGCACAAGGAACACACTTACATCCCCGAGAGCATGGATGCTCTTCACACTTCCAACAATAGATTGATGATCTTTCCCGAGTTCTTTAGCAAATTCGAAAGTCTCGATACTCCCTCTCTCTTCTACACCTTCTAATACCAGTCTCTCCAAGGACTGAGTACCCATTATTCCGAAGAGAAGAGTTTTCAAAGCAACAATAAAGCCCACTCTTTTTCAGAAAATTTCATCAGAAAATACTGACTGCGTTATACGAAGTACAAAATCCTAGAAATATCGCGCCGCTGGATAAGTTATCAATGAATTGTAAGGGCCCGCAATTTCCTAGCTAGCAGTTTCATTTCAGAGGATAGGACTGTCATGTATGATGAGATCAGATAATAGAAAGAGGTAATGGCGCTAATGTTATTGTTTGATCTCATAAATTTTCGCTTTCACGCTCGAGGAACAATAGTGGAAGGTGTTGGAGATGAAGTGTTAATTGGTTTGGCGTCGACTCTTGGGCTCATAGCGCTAGTTAGTATTCTGTACAACACCCAAGGACAAAGAAACATTCATCCCTTACAAGAAGAGCATGTGCGTGTAGTGCGTGACAGACTGGGAGTCCGACGAGAAGGAAGTGATACAGGAGCGAATGATGATCCAGTTCTGCCTGATTCGCCACCTGTTACTTATTCTACTGATAGACGGTGCCCTGTTTGTCTTACAGACACGAAATTCTGTACCACTACCAATTGTGGACATGTCTTTTGTGGTATGTCTCTCTTTGAATTCCCTTACATATATGTCCGATTATATTATCACGGTAACATCATCGTTTGACAGATATAATTGAGGATTTTGTTCGGTTTGTTTTTCTCTTCCTGCGCTCTACTATAACGCTCGAAGGAAAAACACAAAAGTGCTAGGACTTCTTATGTGTAGTTATCAAGTTTCCATGTGCTCATCCTTCTTTTCTGGCTAATATTTTGACAGTCTCGATATATTTGTTTTCTTAGCCCCATGTATAATAACATACTGGAGGTATGGAAGGTGGCTTGGTGCTATCAACTGTCCTGTGTGCAGACAACAGGTGAGGACTTCATCATAGTCAGACAGTCAGTCAGCGCTCATTGATTAAGTCAGTCATTCAGTCTGTGAGACAGTCAGAAAGTCATTTACTTCCTTGGCGAACTAATCTTTTAGTCAGATAGGTCAGTTGATTGGTTGATCTATAGGTCAGTTTGTTGGAAATAAAGTTTTGAGTTACAAAGAACACAGCTCAGTAATGGCACCATTACACTTGATTATTACTGCTCCCTTAAACCCAGTCCTTATGTCTAAGGAGTGGAGCTTAGGCTCATTTCCTAAACAATGGCTGGTTTTCAAAATTATCTTACCAAGGAGGAAAACATGAATGCAAAATCTGTTACACCTGAGTTTAAGTTAAATTCTTGTCTTTTCACAGGTCACTATTCTATTTTCAAATTTTTCTGAGGAGGACAGAGCATTACCAGAAGCAGTACAACATAGACATGATATGAATGAGTACAATCGTAGATATTCAGGAATACCAAGACCTGTAAGTAACCCCTCTTGTGTTTCAACAGTATGTACAATTTTTTTTTGTAAATTACATGATCAAGCATAATGTATACTCTCAATATTATTCATCTTCCAAAATTAGGACAAGCATTTTAATATTTAAGTTCTGACTTGCCTCTCATAATGCAGCCTCACAAAGATAACTGTGCATGAGTTCAATTTTTTGGTTTTGTCTAAAGCTCAAACTCTCTGTTGATTTTTTGCAACGTTGTACAACTCAGAAACTTTATTCCGGCTTTCTGATGGTTACACACAGAATAATATCTCAAGCTAACATGTAAATTTGAGAAAAAAAAATTGTTGAAATAACAAAAGAAAAAGATTTTTGTCCAATCATTTAATGAACAATTCCTGTGATTTCGAGTGGAGTGAAAAAAACAACAATCAAATAAATTTTTCACAATAACAATTCCACTTATAACAATTTCTTTCTTTCTTGCAGTGGATGGATTACATTTATGACCTGCCCACTCTTCTTCATCAACTGTTTACTGAGCTGTTTTCTGTTGGAGGACTTGTCTGGGTTCTAAGACTCAGAATCATCTTGTGTTTTTGCGCAGCAGCTTTATATTTTGTTTCTCCTTTGGACATCATTCCAGAGTCTGTGTTTGGATTTCTTGGTCTTTTGGATGATGTACTTATCATTTTACTGGTGCTGGTGTATGTTACTGAAATGTACAGAAGAGTGATTGCCAATAGAGCAGAACAACCCATGTGAAGCATCATCAAAGAAGTATAATAAATTAAATTTATTGTGTTCACAGTATTTAATGCTATTTGGTATTGGAAATTAGGTTTTAAATATTTTTAGAAAATATTTTTCAAATCAACAAACATTTTTCTTGACTGGGTGTTCCTCCTAAAGAGTTACACAAGATTAAAATATCTATCATGTTTGAGTCAATAGAATTTCCACTTGATACAAGCATCCTTAAAGAGGAATTCCATATTTCTGAGCTACACACTTTCAGTGGTCTATTAGAAACATTTGAGGTCACAAGTTTAGATGGATGAAGAAACAGGATATGTTTAATACCAATATCACCATTTCCTTGATGGTGAGCACCAATTGTAGTGTTACAGAGTGTAACGTTTTTAAAATTATATTATTGACTTCGCAAGTTGTAGATAGTATTGTGAATAATTGTTTTAAAATAACATATAAGATAAATTTAAACAAAGTACTGACGGTAATTAATCCCTTTATAGTATGCTTCAACTATAAACAGAAGTACTGGCAGGTTTTTACATACTTTATCTGCCTTATTTCTTTATAAATGGAAAATAATGACCTTTAGATGATGAAAAAAACTCTGCAGAATGCATGGCCAAATTTTCATCATATAAGGAGCATGCAGGTCAGGTAAATCCTTTTTTTTTTGTTGATAAGTTGTTGATTTGCCTGTAATTTTGCCCAAGTTTAGAACTGACTAATAACTTCCTTTATGTAAATTAGATGAAGAACAATTCCTGGTGCAGAATAAGGAGCAGTCATCCAAAAGGTGAATTAACATAATAGTATTTCCAGACAAATCTTTAAGGATTTTTCACACAAAGAAAAACTTTGAGGAAAATCTAAGTTAAACAAGAGTTTCTATCACACATTAGTGTCTTAAATTTAAACATCATTTTTCTATTAAATTAGTCATAGTACAACTTCATTAAATGTAAGTTAGAGATACTATATTAGTTCAGATGTAAAAGTTTAAATTAGTGAAACAATTTGAAACAAATGAGAGAAAAATATAAACCACAGTGTAGGCAAGCAGTAGTGTTTTTATCCAAAACCCACAAACCATTTCTTTCCAAAGTTCTAATCTGAAAGTAGTGCTGTCTCCTCCAGCAACTAGACATGGTTTATGCCAGTGGAATAAGTAGGAAGTTTGTCTATTTCTGTTAGTAATGGCTTCTCCAACAATTGACCTTATGATTAACCCTCCTCTTCATAAGATTTCATTTGTTATTTTCTCTTCTAGCAGCTCCACACTTCCTTGTAATTTAGTTAAATTAATTAAACAATATAGAGGAAATAGACTGACAAATGTTCCATTGTTAAATCTCTATTTGAGTATTTATTCACAACACTCAACAATAAACTGTACTGGTTCAACCCAACTGTAATCAATTTCTGTCCGTTGAATGAAATCTTCCTCAACATAATTTGCTTCAGAAAATGCTCCACCATAATTTTATTTTCATATGTTCTTACATTGGACAACCCAAGTAAAAACCAGGTAATCCAAACAAATCCCACTAACTGGAAAAGCAAGGCAACCTTGAGCATTTCCCAACAGCACTACATGATTTGACCTACTTTAAACTTATATTAAATATTAACATTGTTTGCAGTTCTTTTTTTAAAAAAAAACAGATATAGGTATGTCATACTTAGATAATGCAAGTCTCTATTTTGCCACTGTTTACTCTACAACATGCAAAATTGTTTAACTTTCTTTTCAATACTCATCCACTTTAAACTGTCTTGTAAATTTCAATTTTCATACCTCAGTTTAAGTAAAGAACAGGTCCCTTTTACCACCTGTCCATCAACCCTTGACAAAACATACAAAGTGATTAATTACTACAAAGCTATGCTAGAAACAAGGTACAAAAACTCTGCCAACATCAGTCAACAAACAATAACTAGTCAATTTACAGATAACAGGCAATCTTAATTTTTTTGAAATAAAATATACAAAAATATATAAATATGTATTTTAATGGAAAGGTAAATTTACTTTCTAAACTAGAAAAAATTATATTTGTGGGTTTACTCATCATGCAGGTCCCAAAGCTGTGACTTAATGAAATCAAGTCTGAGACATTATTAATTAAGACACTATGCAAAGTATTCATATGCAATCTAATTAAAGAACCTTTAACAAACATTCTTCAATTGTTCCTCAGTATGAACTTATTAACAGCAAATTGTCAGAAGTGTTATTTCAATCAGAAGTTCTGATTGTGGTGCTCATAAACATTTCTGCAGCCCTTATCTTAAATAAATCATTGTTACTGGAAAGCAACACAGTTACACAGGCACTCCATTGAAAAGTGATGAGATCTGGTGATGAATGCAGTTAAACCTTGGCCTCTCAGTTGGCATCAACTTCCAGCAGCCTTGCATAATTTCATACATTTCTTTGGGACACTCTTTTGGACAAGGAAGAATGTCTCCACCATTCACCAAAGAAATAACTTCATCATCATTCATTCCATAGTATGGCGTTAAACCACTAGAGTAAATCTCCCATAATACAACACCAAATGACCAGATGTCAGTATCCTCTTCAAATACACCATACTGGAGGGTTTCAGGGGGGAGCCATCTCACAGGGTAGCCAGCTCGCTCTGTGGATCCCAAGGAGAAGTAATCACTATTTGGACCTTTCCAAGAGAAACCCAGGTTTGAGATCTTGACTACCATTCCTTTGCCCATGATGCAGTTCTTGGTGCACAATTCTCTGTGGACATAACCCTTATCTGCTAAGTATTCCATACCACTTGCTATCTGCTTGGCAATGGATATCTGATCTATGTTTGACAGCTTTGGTTTGGCATTTTGTATATCAGTGCGTCGATGTATTGAACAATGACCACGGCCTGATTCAATGAGAAATTGCTGCAAGCATTCATCATGCTCTGAAAACTCAAACACAAGGCACAGAGGCGGGCTGTCCACACAGACACCATACAAATTTTGCACATATGGGTGGCTAAATGTGGTCAGGGCAATAGCATCTTTCTCAAAGTTCCTTCTATCCTCTTCCAAAGAGTATTTTTCTTTGAGCAATTTCACCATAAAGAGTGGACCTTTTCTTTCCTTGTCATTTTCCACTTTGGTTTCATTCACACTGGCAAGAAAGAGGCTTGAGAAGTTTCCTGTAAATGAAAAAGGGTAATTAATATGCATGCTGTCCTGAAGAAGGCAATCAAAATAAACAACTGTATTGCTAGGGAGTGTTATGCTGATATGACAGCAAATTATCTCCACTTGTTTTAAAAGCAACGAAAGACTTAGCAAAATTTTAATCAACTTACCATTTCCATGTCCCAGTTCTTTGATGAATTCCATCCCGTTTCTTGATACCTGCCAATTCAGTAGATGTGGGTTGACATAATAGTTTGTGTGCTGCTCATATATTGGATTATTTTGTAAGTTCTCCAAATCAACAGGTGTTGGTAAGTTTTTCAATTTAAAATTGCTTCGGCGATTCATGACAAGGACCCCACACAGGATGAACAAGACAGCTAACACAACAAATGCCATGACCAAAATAATGGTCAACTGAGTTGAAACTCCTGATAATGGATTAGACTCCACAGCTGCATCAACTAAAAAATAAAATTAAAATAAATGACATATTGTGTAATTCTAGATAGAACAAGGTCATTTTTCATATACTTTTGACATAAATTTCAAATTCAGAGTGAGTCTTGTTCTTAAAAAAACTTGGGCTTTCAATAATTGGCAGAGAAATGAAAGCATAGGACATTCATTTATTAAGTGGAACAATGTCGCTCAACAAGTTTGGGATGACTGAGATTTGGACTATGTTTGACAAGGAAATGAAACACATGTTTATTAGACCTAATTGATATTAACTAGTACCACGTTACCCCTTAGAACCAAAGATTTGGAAAATGAGAAAATTTGTTACCTTTAGCAGCTGTAATGTAGGCTGTCTTTGAGTCGATGTTGTGATTATTTTTTGCCTCACATTGTATAGCTGTCCTGTCTTTAATAACTGTTAGAGTGAAGAGAGATACTCCATTTTCATCTTCTGGTAAGTCCTCGTAATATTTACCCTCTGTCAGCCATCTAAACAGAGAAGCAAATCATGATACATCACTGAATGGCAAAAAATTGTTTATTAAGACCACTTTGCCAGACTGTAGCCTGGCTAAGTAAGAGAATGCTTTGAACAATAATTCTTGAATCTTAATAAATAAATGTACATGTAGTGAGGATACACAAATGTACATGGAAGTCAAAGAAAAGATGCTTGAGGTAATTTTGGTAAAATTGCTTGCCATTCACAACAAGCTCACTGAAAACAATTTACTAATATTTGTATCTACTATGCATTCTTAGTGCACTTCCATTGCACAAACTGTACCTGATCTTGGGTTTAGGATCTCCTTCTGCAGCACATTTTAATGTCACATTAGCTCCCAGCTCTGCAGTCCAATTGGCTGGCGCTATAGTTATCACAGGTGAAGACCAGCTGGGTGCAGAAGTTGTTGAGTCATCATCTGTCACAGTGGTAAGTATCACAGGAGCTTAATGAAATAAATTAAGATATAATAAATCATTAATTGTCAGTGACAATTTACAGGTGTTTAAAGTCTAATTAAATTACAGCATCTACATTAATTTGTTAATGGCATTGCACTCGTATCCTGTCTGGGCGGGGAGGGGGGGGGGAAGACGACACTCCCGGTGACTTCATAATATGAAAACTGGAATCAGCTCAGCTAGAAATGGAGCACATCATCAGAAAGAATCAGCCAAACCTTAAGTTAATTCTAACCTGTTACAACAATATTTGTAGCTTTCCAGTCCATTCCAAACTGATTGGCTGCCGTACAGTTCACAACTGCATTTATGTCTGCTGTGAATTTCAGCTGAGAGGTGAAGTTCTTTTGGATGGCCATTGCTGTCTTTTCTTCTCCGTTGACTTTCCAACTGTTAATGCAATTAAAAAAAAAACCAAAATCAAAATGAAAATGAAACAACATGTTACTAAATACATTGGGCTAATATATAAGTGGCCCTCACTGATGGAGCTTATCATAGCATCTCTACTAATCAAAAAAAAGGTTTCTTCCTTACATCTTTGTAACATTGCAAATGCAGACTACAATACATTATGATCTGTGAATGATTCAAAGCCATACCGTATCCTAGGAATGGGATCTCCATAGGCTTGGCAATTCATAACAACAGTGTCACCAGTTGAGACATTCATGGTAGAGGGGCCCTCTTTTATGCTGGCTGCTTCTAAAAATTCAGAAGAAAAAAAAAGAACTTTAATTAATGTGCACTTATTTTCAATTTTGGTCATAAAGAAATGAGGATTGATATCTTTTCCTCAAAGTTGAGTATTATTTCACATTTATTTAGCACAATTAAGATGATACACCTTGGTGAGTTAAGAAAAACAAATTACTTTTCTGAGAACAACAGGGCAACCAATAGTATGACAGAATGATTGCTTAAAAAAATTTTGGACCTAAATTTTTATTCTATGGTCAGAGAAAACACAAAAAGCTTGGTCAAAGTCTTCTAATTTCAAAGCTCAAAAATGAATGAGCTCTGTAGAACATGTACCTTTCACAAGAAGGCTTCCAGAGGAAGAGATTTTTCTCCCCATATCAATGTCCTCCACTGTGCAGTTGTACTCTCCAGCATCATGTTTTGACACTCTGGTCAACAACAGAGTTGATTTCTTGTTGTAAGAACTGTTTTTGATCATGGTAAAGTTTGATTTACTTCGACTCAAGCTTTTTCCATCTTTCGTCCATGAAACAACAATATTTAGACTTCCATCTTTGACCTGGCAAGTAAATTTAACCTGTTGCCCAACAACTCTGACAGTGGTATCCATCACTGTTCTTTTAAAAATCATAGATTTTATGGGCCTCATTGCTTCCATGACAAATGAGGCCTTGAATCCACGATAATTCAAAGATCTGTCAGACTTGAATGTGATATACATATAACTTCTTGGTGTTTCCACATTAAATGGATTTTTATCTCCACAATACTTTCCTATAAGTGTGGCAGAACTGTTCTTCCCTTCATAAATTTTAACATTATCACTTCTGCAATCAAAACTTCTTTCCAGCACAAAATCAAAATACTGTAATTTGATTTTGTATCCTGAAGGTGCCTTTATCAACCAGGAGCATTTTGAATGACTTGGATATGGCTTTGGGTAATCTGGAGTTTTTAATTCTCCAGTTCTTTCTGTAAAGATGATGTGACCACAGTTTCCATCTGCAACAGAGAAGAAATTATAATTTAGTACCCTTTCAAACCTTTTCTCCCCCAGAATCTCAATATTAACTCTCCTTACTGTCTGCTTTACATTTCTCATAATTTCCATTCTAAGAATGTGGTAATAAATCAAACTTTATCTTTTAGTACATCATCTTTCTGCTTGACAAGATGTTGGCATTTTAAAGGAAAATGACAAATTCTAGTAATTCTCTTGGGGGAAAGTAGAGAGACCCTGGAAGCCATGTACCTCTCTCTCCACTTCCCCCTAACACTATTTAGACAGGTGAAGGACCACTGAAAAAGGTCACATCTAGCATGACATTGGCTTTGCTTCCACAAAATTTTATCTTATATGACCATTACACTTTTTGAAAGACTATTAATATTAAATGAATATGTTTCATCACATAATATCAAACATTTTCTAAAAACTTGACAACCAGACATAATTTTTAACATGGTTAAAGATATATAGTTATTGTACCATTAGATCAATGAATAATTATGCTGGTATTTCTTTTGTTAAAATGAGTAACGGTACACTGTAAGTACTAGACTATAATGTCATGTCTGAGGTTAACTCCAATTATAATTTCAATATATTGATCTAACTATCAATTCTCTGCAATGTCTGCCAAACATGTCTCATAAAGTTAGATCTGAAAATTTGGTGTTCAATCGCAAAATATTCCCCAGCTGATGCTTTGCTATCTTCTCATAACCTTTCCCCTTGAAAATGAATTAATATCACTTTTTGCTATATCTTGGGAATAAAAGGTTTAACAGAAGGTGGCTACTGATTTTTAAGCTCTGAGAAAAGTATGTTACATCATTCTGCTGTAAGTAGAACACAGGAAGGAAAGGTTGCGTTTAAGCACCATATCTGAAGCCACACAATTTACTCATCCTTAGTCCTGCCCAAAGATTAAAGCAAGAAAACTTGACCATACATGGAATGGTTTAAGCACTGAAAACTCCCTATTTATATTTACATTTTTCCAGAGAATATAACATCCCTTTCTTAAAAGTTTGATTATCTAAATCCTTTGACCACATTTTCTTGCTTAAAATTACAAGATCTTCAAATAAAAATCTGCCCTCATAATCTTTGGCTATTTTTCAACACATTTTTTTGCCCTTAGGCTTAACAGTCAAATGGGCGGTTTGAGGTTGTCGCGCAATGATACTATGGTAAATTCTGAGAATAAATTAATCAGATTCTGTAAGACACAAAAGAACTCCTTTAATATATTATGCTGAGCACTGTTCTTTGTCAAGAAAGAAACAGCACCACATCAGAGGGCAATTCACACATCATGATTTCAGTTGATTTCCATAACTCTTGAATCCCAATAAGAAAAAATAAATATTCATATAATGTGAAGGATACATGTTTCTTTTTAAGTCTTCTTAAGGGACCTATAAGGAATAATTATCTTCATATCAGTGTTCCACCTTTGGTAGGTGTGGGAGAGGATTATCCAAGCTTAGAAGGAAGGAGAGTAAAACTTCAAACAGGCTGGCAACATATAAGATATTGTCTTGAGATGAAGTACACTACAAGCACTTTTATATGAGATGATAATTAAGGCTGGAACAGTTTATAAGACAACTTTTGTCAGAGGTTCAAGGCATGGCAGGTTTCATCCCAGTAATCATCAAGACTTAAGCCCTGTTGCTGCTCAGATGGAAAATTTTGCTTCACTATCAAGATAAACAAGGTGGGACCTTTCAAGTCTTCTCCCATAAAAAATTGAGAAATCAGATGGGATACCTTCAAACCTCTTTGAAACTAATAAATCTGAGTAATCCATGGAACCTTTAACATCCAAATATAATATTTTCAGAGAAAATAGATTCCACTCTTCAACTTAAATGATGGGTTTTCAAAAACATTCTTTCAGCACCATACAGGAGTCACTGAGATTGACAAAGCATAGTTTCACAAATCTTTTTCATGACACGTTGAATAAAATTTGCAACTTTGATAGTCATGAATAAATATATACTCTAGCATGAATTTACTACCGGGGGTTAATGAAGGTTCCTGAAAATAGGGGCTTGAGGCTCCTGTTTCTATTGCCAGTCCATGAAAACATTATGCACAACAGATTGTTGCTTAAAAAGAGAAACTGAAGGAAAACACTTTTGGAAATGTTCTCGAGTTCAAGTAATTATATTACACCCGTTCTGTCTAATATTACTCGTCTCACGCGATTCGAGGTTATATATAGCAAGCAGAGATGTATCGTTCTTTGTCACTTAGTAGCATATCCTTTTGACTAAGTGATTCAAAAACTGTTTAGAAAACTAAAGGGACGATTCTATGGAATTTTTTGTTGGCTCTTTTCTAGAAGAGAAATTTTAATTTTCAAGACAGCTAACGATCTGTTCAACGCAATTCGTGCGTGTCATTACTTCACAGCCGGCCGGATTTCACAAGCTTATTTTTATTCAACTTATCTTTTTTAATTATAATTCATACGCACACATAAGGAACCAATATGTCTGAGAGAGAACAAATTATCAGGGAAGAAAATTACCCTTACTCTAGAATAAATACCGGTCAAGCTGGCAATGCCGAAGAGTAACGTAACTAAGTAATAAACTTATCCAGAGATTTACAACTTATTTAAGTAAAAATTAACCCTTAACCAAACATTGTTACCAAAGAGAGATTATCAATATCAAACAATGTTTCAGAGCAAATAATGCGCAAAGATTTTGTGTGGATAAAATATTCGCTTTATCGCCGCAGGAAACTCATTCAAAGTCTTGTCTTTCGGCACGCTTCAGAAATAAAGATTTCTAAAGAGATGCTGCCGAAACCCCGCGGTTCTCCACAATGAAGGGTTTGAATATATCACAGATTGTCTTTACTGCTACTTTACTCTGAAACTGTATTAAAATTAAACATAGTTGACTAACCTGTTAGAGAAACTAAGTGACCAATGAGGAAAAGAAAGACGCTATGATAAAACACACTGGTACAGCCAAGACGAACTCGGTGAGGAGCCATTTGCAGGATCATTTTACTATTAGTATGCGTTGAGGTCCAGTGAACAAATTTCCAGAGTTCTCAGTTTTTAGCGCCTACCTATGGACCCAAGTTTACAAAGAAACTTCAAAAGTGTGCAGAAAAGAGAGTCTTCTGTAATCGTTGAACGTGAGGGAAACTGCCGACCTCAAAATCAAACGCAAATGACTCATTTATCACAGATAAGCTAGCTGTCTACTCCCTTAAGAAACGGAAATGCCTTTTGCGCCACAGCGGTGTGCGGTTCGTTACGTATTTCCTGTAAGCTGTCAAACTTCGTATCCAAGTTCGTTTCAGCGAAGAATTATCGACCTTTAGACTGAACCGGCGGAACACAATCGAATATGGATCCTACATGTGTGGTGTAAAAGTCACATAATGACTATCCCTTTCTCAGTACTCAAACAACCGCAACTTTCAAAATGATGGTTGATTGCGGAGGTTAAGGATTGTAGAGTTCGACTTGAAAAAAGAGTCAGTGTTTACATGCAATGGTATGAAAGTCTGTTTGTCGTGTATACCTTCTTAACAGCTCGGAGCCTCGGACAGAGTACTTTTAAACAAGTACAACGTGTAAACTTTGTTCAAACTATCGTACAGCATGCGCTTGACTCGGGATTTGTGTGATTCATGTATTCAGTTTTCTATTTTTTCTTTCACAGAGCAAGCATCCAAAAAGGATTATCTTAGTGAATGGAGAAGAACGTGTTGGTTCGTTATTGTTAGCAGAACCATGCAGTTCTTTTGGGTGAGAATTTATGGAAAATGCCTTCATTTCTCACTTACATGCACAGTTAGTAAAAAAAACTTTGTGCACAAATAAAGTATTTTTCGATTAATTTTAACTTTTCCCTTTTTTTTGCTGAATCAATATCTTAAGATTTATAAGAAGCCTATTGACTGTGCTTCTGTTTATTATTTTCATTACTTCTTCTGCAGCCCAAGAACTTTTCAAAAATCGTCTTGGACAAAGCCACAAAAAAAGGACAAGGAGACAATCTCCACTGCAACAAATTCAAAGGCAAGCAGTTGTGAAGAAGCAGTGTCAGTCTTTTCTGCAGATTATGGCAAATGCATGCCCAATTTTTTCCATCCTTACCAAAACATGTGCACAACAGAATTGCCTTTGCACATATAGGATCTCATTGAGTTCTGCCATGCCATGTAGACTGGGTGTCAGTCATGTACAAGTAAGAGGGTTTCAGTTTCAGATCCTGTCAATGGCACACAAAGCCCTTTTTTGTTTTAAGTATGCCTCAGCCATTTTCTTTTGCATTATTACAAAAAGCTTTTAAGTTATTCTCAAAATCTTGCAAAATCTGTGTTGAAGCAGGTTTTTTCTTCTCCATTATTTCAATGAGATTTTGGGACATTCCATGCAGTTGTTCTATTACATGAACTCTGCAATTCTCCACTTTTCACTGTTTATTGTTTGGTATGACCAAAAGTCTTGCACAGATTAAGAACTATTAAAAATTAAGTCAGCACTCTGATTTTGATTCCCTGATTTTTTAGCTGGTACTCAGCAGATTTAAACATATTAGATTTTCTTCCAAAAAAAAACTGACCTAATAACCTTGTTGTGTACATTTGTTTTCAGAAGCGTAGTGCATGGATTGCAAGTTCATTCAGTGACTTTGATGAAGGAAATACTAAGAAAACAAAACAAGCTAACATCAACCATTCACTTGTAACAAGTAAAGCTCCAGGCACTTTCTCAGATAGACCATCATGCAGCTCTGATTCACTTATTAATCTTTTTAAGCAGAATAAGTAATGTGCAGTGGTGAGATGAATAAAGGGGTAGAGAAAACAGGAAATGAAAAGAACTATCATAGCAGCTATATATGGTCTAAATTTATTACTATGATGATATAGATTACACCTCACTCACAGACTGCAAAAAATCAGTTGTGCAATATTAATTTTTTTAATGCACCATTTATAACTTTCTGTGGAAATTCTAACCCAAGTCTTAACCCATCTTAAGGTGAAAGCAGCCAAGCTACCCATCACAAATTTAGGAAAGATGAAGATCTATGGCTTGAAAAATATAAACCAAAATCAGAGGTATTGTCTGAAATTGTTTTATTCAATCTGAGTTGCATAAGGTATCTTTTTTTAACAATATGGTGAAATTTACTATGAAAGTGTTGAATATTAATTTATTTTTTATTTAGCTTGAACTGGCTGTTCACAAGAAAAAGGTGGCTGAAGTACGTAACTGGTTTTTGGATCAATTATGTACACAGGTTAGTTAAGAGAGGGTGTCTTCCTCTGTATTTTTAACAGCAAGCCAACTCTAATTAATATAATTATAAAGTTCGGATATAACATGTACTGTCATTAGTTGAAAGAGCATGCTCTATGAGAGTATAGAGCATAGAATTTAGCTAAAGCTGTCACACCATCTGCGAAATCGTACTATGTCCGACCTTTTCTGGGACTTCTTTTTAGCTTTTCTTTCGTTAATTGAAAGTGAAATTTTGGAACAAGCGAGCAAAGGTTTGCAAAAAATTCCAGGCACAGTAATTTACATTACTGTAACATAAGCAGAGACAAAAATCCTCAAAGATAAAAAAAAAAATGGACAGTCCAAGTTTTAAAGGTTTTCATGCTCAGTTAGATTGTGAGTTTACATGTATCAAGAAAAGTGGATCAGCTTAGATTACAGCATGCTTTGTTAAATGATTAACAATGACTGTATATGGCTACTTTGGAACAATGGCAGAAACAGCTTCAAAATACACTCGGGATTTTTCAAAATTTCCTATTATCACACAAGCGGCAGATTTAAAACATTGGCAAAACTGACGACAAGACAAATCCTCCCCATAATAAAAATCAAACACAGCTAACACTTGTATAGTATATAAAGTTTCGTTTTCAAAAACGAAACAGAAAAAACAGGTATGATGAAAAATATAACGTGGCATAACTGTTAAAATTCATACTAATCATTACGGTGTCAGAGCAACTGCAATCATGCTAAGATCTATCACGGCTAGCTCATCATGGTGATCTCTGGTCATCACAGTGGAGCAAGCCTCAGGAACTAAATTGACTACCTTTCAAGTGGAAAAATAAGAGCTTGCCCTGATTACCTTTCCGATGTGTTGAGTGGAAGGCCCATCAGTCACTGCAGCCAAGTTTTACGGCGCTGTCATTCCAAGCAATCTTCATGTCCTAGTGAATTTGGCTGTTGTTCATTCATAATACACTCATAATACACTTGAACAGTTTGTCTTCTACTTGTCCTGTGAAATAACTTGCATATTTTTGTGAGCCATGATTGGACCAAATTTCACAGAACATTGCACTTTCAGATCCTGTACTAGAAACTAAAAACTTCAAGCAAAAGTGTTAAATTTGACATGCTGAGCTATTTTAGTTTGTAAACTATTGCAGAATATGAATTTTGATAGTTATTGAACTTTGATGGTTTGACATTTTTGACAGCTTTAGTCTTGTACAACCAATCAGATTATTTGAACCATTCTAACAGAGATTCTGATTGGCTTATGGTAGCATGCTTTATGAGAGCATAGAGCATGCTGACGGTACTGTTGTTTGCTTTGGAAATAAGATTTGTTTTGAAAATTGAAAATAATTCCTGGTGAATTTAATAGATTCTTTATTATAAGACAAATTGAGAAGCCTTGACTTTGCTCTCTTCTGTTGTAAAGCACTTAGGAAGCGGCTAGAGCACTCAAGAAGTAGGGAGAAACACTTGACTATGTCATGTGTTTCCCCCTCTTCTTCTTTCGTGCTCTAGCTGCTTCCTGCATGCTTTACAACAGAACAGAGCACAGCCAAGGCTTCTCTATATGTTTAGTGATTATTGGGATATAATTTTGTGATAGGTTTGTTAGTCAATTTATTTGAAGTCATGAATGATCTTTTAATCATGTAGCTAAGATCTTTAAAAAACAGTCCTCAACTAATCCATCCAACTTTTGTTCGTTTATGGTTGGATGTTATGAATAAGTAGAGGAATAAATAAATACATAGAAAAAAAACTGAATAAACATGTCAGTAAACAATTGAATAAATTTGAGTGAGAGGCATCTTTTTTATCATTATTAATATTTTAGACATATAGGGACACAGATAATTTATAAAGGCATAAAATGTTTCCTTTCCTTGACTTGAGGTTTTTTGTTGCTGAAAATTATTTAAAATGTGAAAGCATATTATGACCTTGTCATTAAAACTGTTTAATTTCCTGTCAGGTGGGACATGGTTCTATATTACTCCTGACTGGTCCAACTGGAGCAGGCAAAACAGCAACAGTCAATGTACTTGCTAGTGAGTTGGGATTTGAGGTTCAAGAATGGCTCAATCCTCTTAGTGATACGGAAGGTAACTAGAAATGGTAGAGTTACAGCAGTGAAGTACTTTTACATGTAACTACCTGAAAATCCTGGTTGGTAAATGAAAATAACCTAAAAGGACTGCTGAAGTAACTGTGTAAGTAAAATTTTTTTTGGACTCTTCTTAATTTCAGTTTACCATTAGTTTTATTTTGATTCAGCAATGATGTCATGTATAGTATATTTATGTGTATTTTGGGTTAAGATATTTTTTAAGATATAAATTAAGACAAAAGTTTTTTAACCAGCACCATTCATACCCACTCTGTATATAATATCTCATCAGATGAAGGGTATTTTAACTGGAAAAGCCATAGTCAATCCCAGGTGAAAATTTTTCAAGACTTCATAGTTCGTGCTAGCAAGTACCCCACCTTGTCAATATTCGGTGGGAAGGGAGATAATTCTGTCAAGAAAATTGTCCTGGTAGAGGTAAGTATATTGTAAAGGTCTTAAAACTTACTTTCATCATACTCTCAGAGGCCTGTTTTTGATAAAAAAAAATATCTTTTAATTGCAAGAAAAGGTAAATTGAGGCTTGCATTACCCTTGATATTCTCACACTATAGGCCCCACTGGATACCATCTGCTAATGATTTCAGTAGTGGGCTCTCTCATTGTAGTATTACAGTAGTTGTGATTATTACCAGGTTTAAAAATATTCAATGACAATTTTACAATCACTTTAAAGTGTACCTTTTGTTGCATAAGTGATAGTAGTTGAAGGATTGGTGGCTATCATTGGATCTATTGATTTATTTTAGAATTATGTAGCATGTTTTAAATTTCTTTATAGCTGTCTGCACTTTTTTTGTAGGACCTTCCAAATATATTTTTCAGAGAGGCTTCAAAGCTTCAAGAGGTTTTGAGGTAAGTGATGTTGATTTAGTTTGAATCCCAAAAATATCAAATTTTGACTAGGATGAAGTTATAGTGACAGAAACAATTGGTTTTTAGACTACTCTGAATCAATCTGAAAAGGTTTCCCTTTATGCATCACAAATATATGAAAGAAGTCAGTGTTGTTTTTCAAATTTTAGTGGGGAATGGTAAACTGACAGATATATGTGGGATGTAATATTTTATCATGATCATGTTTCTAACTGCTCAACAGCACTTATAAACAGAGAGGGCAAGTTCCTATAGTATTTGTCATCTCTGACAGCCACCATGGTGATTCAAATGTTCACAAATTACTTCCCAAAGATGTTCAGGAAAAACTGAAGATTCACAACATCAGGTAAAAGTATTGTAACTAATGTAAGGTGTTCAACGTTCATATATGTAGACTTGCCTTGTTTCATACTTAGATTATATTCTACTAAACACTACATTAAATTTGTCACTTACAGCTTCAACCCAATTGCACAGACCAGCTTGGTGAAAGCCTTGAACAGAATAATATCAACTGAAGCTCAACTGGTAAATAAGACACCTCTCCTATTTATCAGTTCATCCCAAGATCTTTTTAGTAATTCTTCTTACTATCTGCCATACAGTTCTTTTGATGTTAGTGTAGAGAATTTGGCATTTGATCAGTTGATAATTCCCTTAATGATTTTTCCCTTCATTCTCAACACTTTTCCGCTTGATATTATAGTGCTATTGTAGGGAGAAATGCTGTGTTGGTCACTTATAGGAGGTTAAGGGTTCATTTTCCCTCTTCCCCCGCTATAATCCTTAGTTGATGCAAAAAGTCTAAAGATAAAGAAAACCACAAAAAGGTCAAGAGTTGCTAATTATTGAAAAGATCATTCACTTGGTAAGATTTCAGTTTCTAAATTTCTACATTATTTATATTCCCTTTTTAGCAGAATAAAACAACATTTGAGATTCCAGTTAAAGATACTGTTCAGCTCTTGGCTCAGAACAGTGGAGGAGACATTCGCACAGCTATCAATGGTCTCCAGTTCTCCTCTTCAAAAGGTGAGATTGCTGGGATCAATGATGAGGTTTCCAGAGATTTTCCCTGTGTCGCATTAAGAATTTTAGTAATTGCAGTAGATCATTTTGAATTTTTTAATTTTCTAATTACAGATCACATTTCCTTTTGCACGGAAAGTTACCATAAAACATGATAATCTTAAAATTTTTTCCAAGTTATAACCTTTGATCTGAAATTCAACCATCACAGATAAATCACGCACCACCCAAAAGGGGTCTAATGAGACAAAGAAAGATGAAAGAAAACCAAACAAGTCAAAATTAAAGAAAACAAGTAGTTCACTGCCAAACAAGATGAACACTTCAGAATCAGTTCAGCTATCCTCTAAATGTCTTCTCTATGGAAAAGAGACAAGAAATAACCTTGAATCAGAAGCAGTCACTGCTATTGGTGGAAGAGACTCAGCTTTGTTCCTCTTCAGAGCTCTAGGGAAAATACTGTATTGTAAAAGTGAGTTATTTATGTTGCATTAAAATTTTCTGCCTGTTGGTAGATGCAAAGGGGAGTACCTGAAAGGCAGTGCATAAAAACTGTGATATTCATAATAAACATGTTTCATGTTATGTTTTAGAAATGATAGTAATTTTGGTTCCTGAAGGTAGCGTGTAAAAAGACTCTAAACATTGATTTTTTTTTTTTGTAAAGGAGATCCAACACTTTCCGACTCAGACTTGCTTCCATCTCACCTGTCACATCATGCCAGAAACCAGCTTTTGTTCTGTCCAGAGGTAGTATGAAAATTATTTTCAAATATTTATTTTATGTTGTTGTCGTGTTGGATTTTCAGAGCTTATATTGTTAATAAGCACTCTATCCCTTAAAAAATTCAGAACTTTAAAACTAATTATAATAACAGTAAATCATAAAGTCCTCATGAGAAGGGTAATATCTTTTTTTAGTAAGGAGGAATATATAAATACCCTCAGAATAGATTTATGAGCAAGCTTTTTTTTTTTTCAAAATGTGTATCACCTAATATGAATAACCCCAAAAGACAAATGTCAACAATTATTTTCGATATTCTTATCCAGGGTAATAAGTGGCCTGTTTCCTTTTTTATGCAGGAAGTGTTGGAGAAAACACATCTCTCAAGTGAATTTTTTAATCTCTACCTTCATCAGAATTATTTGGAATTCTCTGCTGATATTGATGATGTGGTAGGTAAAGAATGTCCCACTGAATATTTCTAGTACTTAAATCATTTACAGCTCTCTTCTTTAATAACAGTTTAAGTAACATGTACAGGTATAGCATTATATACAGTTGTTGCTTAATACCTCAGAACTCCATTCAACCCATTTAATGTAACAACTCA
Source organism: Pocillopora damicornis (assembly GCF_964200805.1). Taxonomy (NCBI): domain Eukaryota; kingdom Metazoa; phylum Cnidaria; class Anthozoa; order Scleractinia; family Pocilloporidae; genus Pocillopora; species Pocillopora damicornis. The sequence continues at coordinate 291,649 of NC_142680.1, forward strand.
GTGTTTATATATAAATTTGGGCTTAAAATTGATCCAAATTATTTGTAAAAGAAGTCATTTTGATTTGTATTGTCCACCTACCATTGCAACATACTTTCATATAATTTTGATCTTTTTTCTGTCTATGATTCTTAGGTGAATATTAGTGAACATTTCAGTGAAGCAGACTACATGACTAAAGAATGGATGGTAAAGATCTCTCATTTTATTTTTCATCTGTTGATACCCAACGTGATTGAAAAAAAAATTACTTGATTACACTATTCATGGACCATAGGAGTAGCTTCCTTCAAGTTGCAGAGGGCCATTGCAATTGTTTATCTGGATAATAAACTTTGTTCACAAAGGGGCTGTCGTGTCAAACAAATGCTAAAAAGTCCTCGTAATAATATCTCAGTTTCAGTCCTCCATGAAGGAGTACAGCTCATGTCTGGCAGCAAGAGGGTTGATATTTAACAGCAGATCAGCAGGGACATCATCAAGTTCTAGTGGGTCAGGGAGAGGATGGAGACCACTTCATAAACCACAGTTGTTTGAGGTCAATAAGAAGGTAAATTATTTCAGGATAAAAGTGGAAGTTCAAATTACTTCTTTATGTGAGTTAACAGGGAAATAAAAATATTGATGAAAACATACTAGCAATAGCATAGTTATGCCCCTTCCCCCTTCCATTATACATTTAATTTAAACTTGTGACAATACAATCACTTAAAAAAGTATGTTGTACAAAATCCATTGAAAACTATAAAATGTTGCATACTTTAAACACACCCTCCTCTAATATGGGTTTAAATGACCCTCTCACAGAACTAAGATTGAGATGTTTATTTTTAATTGATACTGATGATGATGATGGTAGTGTGATACTGAATTACTTTCAGATGCAGGATGGTGTTAACACTGCACAAGATCTCTTCAGAGGTGAGACTTGTGCTGTCATCACTAAATCATTTTGCTGTGGCCAAAGGGGACTTGTCAACCAACAAGTAGGCAATATTGTTAATGAAGGGGAGGGAAGTAGTAGGGTTGAGATCTAGAATCTTGCTTACCCCAAATAAAGAAGTGTTATTTTGGTTGACAGCGATAATTTTGTTGACTTCCTAAGATTACCACTGTCCATCATTAGTTCTGCAAACAGAGGTCCTTCCATACTTGGCCATCACTGATGTTCCCCTGCGGACACCTGGTTTGTTACAATATGAACCATTTTGTTTATTTATCATTTTTATGAATTTGACTATGTCTTTATTTATTATTCTTCTTCCTCCTCCTTGTGACAAACCTAAAACCTCATCAGAATTCTGGGATGGTTAAGGTTCCATTCACTCTCAGTTAACTGAATTGTTAATCTTTCTTGTGTTTAGGACAAATTGCCTTCTTGCAAGCTATTAGCAATTTCAGAAAATCTAAGCATCCATTCAGGTAATGTCCAATAATGAACTACGTAGAAGCAAGGAGATAAATTTTACAGTTTTCATACTGATTGTGGTTCAGATGCCAACTTTTCACTTTCAAAAACAATATATTTTTTTGGTTTTTTTATTTGTAGGGGTGGCACAGATATGCTTGATGAAAAAGACTGTGGTATGAATAGTGATAATGATGATGAAATCCTTGTTAGTTCCCAACCAAATGGGAATGGCACCGAGGGAGCTAATAAGTGCCTGGCCATGGGTGAAGAGTGTGATTCACAAGGAACCTCTGAGATGCCTCAAGATGATGATGATGTTATAGAAGATTTTGATGATGAAGACTTTTAAAGGGTTTAAAAGAGCTTCTGACACCTTCCACTCATGCAGGGTGGTTCATCTGAGTGTGATGCAGTGCCCCCCTTAAGGTTGTCATCATTTGTACAAAAGCTATAGCCATGATTATGGTAGACCCAATCTTTACAAGGGTTAGTTTGAAGTAAAGTTTGTCTAATTTCACACAACTTGTGGTCTAAATGGTGGTAATATTAAATAACCAGAAGTAAGACCTGGATCTAAAAGGAGAACGTTGTAAATTGTGTACAAAATCATAAAAACAGATTATCTGTAGTTTGTTTTGTCAAATACATCCAAGTTTAGAAGCTATTGATTGAAAGATTACAACTGCCATTTGGTTCATAGTGCAGCCTTGACTTCCTCAACTTACTGCCATCAGGCTCAACTTATAGTGTTTTATAATGTCCAAAGGAAGAAAGAGAAGCATTAATTTGAAAGTTATACAGATGGCAGAAGAAAGCAAAAGATCTGTAAATAAACATCAAATTATTACCTAATTTAACAAAACATTTTCCTTTGACTTATTAGTTGTATTATGTATTTACATAAAGAAGAAGTACTTCACATAAGATGAAACTTTAAAAATATATATATTAAAAGTGAATGATGGTTAATGGTTGGATTGAAAGGCTCCAAAATCAATTATTATGGGCTTTTCTGCATTGTATGCTCTTGTTTTTGATACTCACAGCTATGTCATGGAGTAGCAAGCTTGAGATTTAAACTTTTCACTGTCCAGAAATTTATCAGACTCATTTGTAAATAATCGTAATAATTATTGTTGTGTAGGAATCTGTACATTTCCTGTCTAAGACAGGTAAACTTTATCACCAGACTCTATTTGTTTCAAGCAGTTTTAAAATCTGCTGTAGTATCTGTGGTGAATGTTTCTTGAGGGCAATACCCAGAAGAACTGGTTTGCTGGCATGCTCAGTTATAAGGGCTCCAATCTGTTTAGCATAAACATGCCAGATTTCCTGCAATGTAATAACATGTTAAAAAATAAATACAAGCATAAGTCAATGAATGAAGTGATATTAACCTTCTGTCAGTAACAGTCCATCCTTTCAAAAACCTGTTGTAATCATGAATAATGTTCCACTCATTGACAGTATTTAGAGTGAATTTCTTCATACACCTTAAAAGACTACACATGGTAGACCACTGTATTTACTAAAGGGGTAAGGGCTAATGCTAGAAAGTTCAGCTTTTTTACCCTTTATGGTGGCTAATTTATGTTTTCAACTCAGTTGTTAACACTAAATTACCCATTATATTTATTAGCCTATTAATTAATTTAGTGAGCATGAAAATGTGACTTTTTTGCAGTCTTTTCTTGTTCCTTTTTTTCCCTTCAGGATTAACAGCTTTAAGGCCTGGTCTGGAGAATAGACATACTCATAAAGAAAACTAGCCTGCAGTGCAGGCATCTTATGAGGGTGAATTAATGTTAAGAAGCTTGCAATCATTTATTCAACCAGCCATGTTTGATTTGGAGATAAAGGTAATGAGGGGAGGGGGGGGGGGCAGGAAAGGTGAAAATCTTCACTTCCCCAATCGTACCCCTGGTGCAATTTTCTTTCTCTCCACAGCCTTCTTTTGTCATTTAATTAAAAGAAGGGGGCCATAATTTTCCCTAACAAAATACTGAGCACTTGATTACCTTTGCCTGCTTACGCCTGCTCTGCAGGCTTAAAGAAAACCTGCTAAGATCATGAAGTCTTAAACATTTCCCTGTATGATAGCTCAGTGAATTTGGTACTAGTCACCAGTAAATTTACTGTGTTCTGTAGTTGATAATTTCCTAAATTCTTGCCATCTACTTACTTAGCAATGAGTTCATATCCCACGGAGAAGATGCATTTGATCACCTCTGAGATTGATGGAGTTTACGCAGAACTAGACAACAGTATAGAACTTGAACAAACCTCATCACTGCCCATGAGTATTCTTGTGTTGAATGTCTGTGCCTCTCTTTTGGATGAGCTCTCTGTTGGAGACATCCTATTTACACTAACCTGCAAGGGTGTTCAATGCACAGATGATTTTTGAAGGAACTTAGTTTATGCAAATTAACATACTCAAAGCTTTAAGTTCTCAATGACAAAAGGATTACGAGGAGCCTATAGGGAACCTGATGCAACTTCACATTCAAAGAAGCCCATCAGACCGTTTGAAATGATTAACAACACCAGCAAATATGTTCGAACAACCTCCTGTCAACCCTTTTAATAACTCTCATGGGCAACCAAAACAAAATTTCACCTGAAAATATCAATACAAAACCTAGCAGACAGGTGATGAAAATACAGGAAAACATCAACTAGGGGTTTATTAGTTGATCCAAAACAAAATTCTCCAACCATACATGATAAAAATTTAAGCAAGACAATAAGGAAGATTACAAATGAGATCTTAGGAGTTAAAACGTGTTATGGATAATGTAACAATACATATCAGCCAAAGATCACATGAAGCTCAAAATTGTTTTTGATACAATGGTTGAAATTATTCTAATTTACGCTCAGAGATCTTGGTGTAAATCATCACTCAATCATCCAATCATCGAAACAGCTATCAAAGAAAAAATGTAACAAAAACTTAGGACACCAACACTCACCAACGTTCCAATCTTCTCAAACTGTGAAACTATCAAAAAGATTCTGTCCTGATAAGCAGAACAAAACACTTCTGTGTGGGTTCCTTCGATAATTGCCGCAGTCTAGAAAGTAAGATAATTATCAAAAAACCACGCTGCAGAACTTGTGATTCACGAAAAAGGTACTATTACCTGATGGGTTTTCACAGCCTGTGCAGCCATTTTGAAATCTACTAAAGTATGGGGAAAATGTAAGGTTTGAGGAGGAGTGGGAAGCCTAAGAGATCAAGCGTCACGCTTTCCAGGTTGCTGCGTGACTGCTCACTTGTGTGAGACCTCGATAGTCGGCAGCCACTTGTAAAATTTCGCTAAGGAAATATCTGTGGCGGAAAACCACTATGATTTTCGTGTTACAGGTGATTTTAATTCTAATTATTGTTGATAACAATTGAAAATAATTTTTTCCAAGCGAATTTTTCTGATGCAACATGCTCGCTGATGATCAAATGCACAATACCTCGATGTCATGTGTACGTTAACTGGAATATTTGCTGTATGTTACTGTTGTCTAAATTGAAATCAAACTTTTTTAATAGGTTTGTCTTCGTTCTTATGAGCTTCAGTGTCATATCTCTGTCGCATGTTACCGTAGATTTTGATAATTATACTAAGAGGAGTAATATCATTTCGATTACATTCGAATGACAACAGATATTGTCTACCTTCGGCCTCGCTGCGGTTGTTGCGTTCCATTCACTTACGTAACTCAATTAATTTCAGTAATCCCTGCATTGAACTTGAAGCCGGAACCAAGTTAACGTATTCTGAATCAAGAATAATTATTCGTTTGCCCCAGTAACTGATAATAAGCCGATGTTGACGTAAGTACCTTAGCAAAGGCGCCTTTTTAAGTACTTAGTTTCCTATGTGCGTAGAGGACTCAAAATTTTTTAAAGGGTGGATCCTCAGTCTACCGTTAAGTTCTCTCTCTACTTTAAACTATTCTGAAAATCTTTATCGATTCATCCGTGATAGAACACTGAGTCAATAAAACATCAAGCTGTGCGACAACCTTTGTAATATGAGATAAGGTTAGTTTGACGTTAGGACGCGGGCATTTTCATAGGTGAAATATGTTAGTGTTTCGGGATTTTATTCCCGATATTTCACCTTAAGAGAAATGGAAGAATGGAAAAACGGTGGAAAACATGTTTTAATTAAGATTCTTTGGTACAGGTAAACAATCATCCGTTCCAAATGTTAACATTAAGAACAAAAATTAAGGGCGACCCCCTCGGCCAACATATTTTATATTCGTTATATTGATGACTTAAGGGCTTACGTCTACTTAACCAAACGATTTTAAAAGACGTTGGAAAATGAAGTCAACATTTCATTTTTGTTTCCTGTGTTTTTTGTTTTGTTTTTTGCTATTAATACTGAATTTTAAAAAAATCGGCACTTCAGATGCATTTTGGTTTTCAATTTTCATCGTTGTGTGAAAACCTGATTCGAATTTTCACTGTGGTAGTATGTGTTTTGTAGTTATGTATTTCGAGAAATGGCTTTTTTTCGCTTATTATGCTTAACTCATACATCCCACTCTCTAGACGCCATCCACTAAATGTTCTGGATGTAACTTTGTATTGCTTGGCATTAAAATAGTGGATTTCTCCAGAAAATGCTGTCACCCTTGAAATTGCAAAGGAAAGTGGGACCGACTTGAAAGAAATGAGGTTTAAGTTAAGATGATCATTATTAAGACGGTAAAACTGGAAGAATTCCAGTTTGGAATCTCTATTATTTGCACTTTGCGAACCATTAGCTCAACCTATTTATTGTAACATTTGCAAATAAACATTGCATGTCAAATACAATTATAATGTATTCCCACCAGAGTCAAGTTATGAATTTAATCACCGTGAATGAATTTCAATTATCTTAACAGGCAAGTCAATAATTTTGATTCTTTTTTTGCGCTGATCAAAATGCATTGGATTGGAAAACACAATTTTACAAAGGCACACACTCAACATTGTAGCTAAGATAATGTGTTTTCTTCATTTATGTTCCAAATCTAAGCAAAAAGATTTAACAACCTCTTGTCTCCAGCATCTAATCAATTTCATTATTACCTTATGTCCTTGGGTGGGTCTAAATCACCTTCTTAGTGTACCTGAAAAAAGTAAAGGTAAAAAAAGCATTGTTTAAAGAAACTGTGATGTTTGCAAAAACTCTTTCTTTTAATCTATTTCAGGTCACAGCTCAGCTGCTGCTCCTCAGTGTCTCAACTGTGTTGGGATTTTCTAAAGGTCCTCCATTGAGTACCTGTGAGAGTAAGTTCCCTCACCACAAACATGCCCCGGCACAACAAGGACTGCCTCCCTATAACATCAATGTGTCCGCACTCTTGTACAGCCCTGGAGACAACCTGACAGTGACCATCTCAGGATCACAGCCTTTTACAGGATTCATTTTGAATGCACAGGGGACTGAAAGCTCAATTCCTTGGCCAGTAGGAACATTTACTCAAATTCCAAATTGTATGTATTCTCTAAACTGCTTCTTTTACTTCTTGCGTATAATTCAAGACAGTTCATGGGAACAAGACATCCAAGAAAGTAACTTTTTCTTTTTTACCATGAACTTAAGATGAAAATAAGGGGTTTCTAAGTTTTCTTCTACCATGGAAGATTGTTAATTGTTTACAACGCTGAAACTTGAATGCCCCAAAATTCCCAGTACAACCCTTGTATAGGACTTCCCCCCCCCCCCCCCATTGGAGAATTCTGCTGACACCCCTAGGACATCAAATTAGACCCAAGTACTTTCTCCTTAACTATTCTTGCAAACAAACAAAGAAAGGAAACAGGAGTCCCTGGCTGACAAAGGATACAACATTTCTGGCTGATCTTTGGTGAAAGAATGGTGGTCATATCTTTTCTTTTTTTTTTGGAAGCATTAGTGGACAAGCAGACATGTTTTTTTTCCTCTTGTAGATACAGCTTATTTTTACTGTTCTGGAGGTAATCCAAAGGTAAGGTACTGCATATTTATTTCAAATTCTTTTATAGTCAATAAACATTATAGATGTCTTGTTGTTGGTTTCTCTTTTTTGCCTCTATTTAGAACACAGTTGGTCATAACAATCCTAAGCCAGCTAAGAATTTGAATTCACTTCAGTTCACTTGGATGGCTCCTGAAAAGAGCGCAGGGAACATCAGCTTCATGTTAGTAACATATATGTTTGTTTTAAATGTCATAATATTAAGCTTAACATGTTGAAATGGGGGGGTTGGGGGTGGGGTGGGGAATTGGGGGTGGTTGTGAAATGTAATATGTTGGTCAATTCGACGTTTCCACCTCCCTCCACCTGGGAGTTTATCAAAAACCCACCCTAAGGCCAAAATTGAGTTCAAATGTCCTTTCCCAAGTGCTAGATTTGATGGTCAATTATTTGGTGAAACCTAAAACTTAGACCCTGTAGACCTCCTCCTCCTTTCCTCCTCCATCTGCTTGTGAAAGTGAACTCTTTTTCTTTAAGCACCTCCATATTAAAAGATAAAATGTGCGTTCCCCTGGAAAGACTTGATACTTTTGGTTCAAATTCCCCACCCCACCCAGGCAAGGTTCAAATTTTCCACCCCACTGTCCAGGCATGAAGGACAATCAAATGTATGTGGGTTGCCCAAATGGAAATGTTGAAGCTTTGAATTGATTGTTGCATTATTTTAAGCGTTTTGTTACACTAAGCCCCTTGTGCAAGGCACTCCACAGTTTAACTGTGTAGACAGAGTTCCTTCAGGAAATATGTTTAAATATGAGGTCCCTGCCTTTTGCAGACTTTCACATGTTATTTATTTTCTATATATAGCGCAACCATCGTTCAGAACTATTCCACTTTCTGGGAAAAAGTTACTTCACCTGTTGTTCACGGTCCGCCAGTGGAGAATGTCACTAGAGGGACTTCAACAGAGAGCTTTCAGGTGAGGCTATCAAAAAATGGGCCCAGCAAATGTATGGTTTTCTATCATGAAGCCTTATTTCCATGACCCTTTGTTCTGGAACCATTTTACATTGTAGATTGACAAAAAGGGATGTGGAGAGACCAAAGGGTGTTACTCCTTACCATCAAACTGCGCTGGAAGTGGAGACTGTACCTATCTTTTCACTTACAATGTTTCTGGAAGAAATGTTATCATAGACATGAGTGCTAAAGAGCGCTGGGTGGCAGTTGCTTTTAATGAAAATAAGCTAATGGTAAGAGGAAACACCATAGAAAATTCAGCTTATTTGCGTGTTTTCATGATCTTTTATGTTCATACATTTTCTCAGGCAACAAATTTTGTCTTTTTTTGTTGTTCTCCTTCTTAAGGATAAGATGGACTCCATAATGTGCACTACCATGGCAACTAATTTGGCAGAATTTCGTCATTTCTATTCTATTGGTCACAGTGTTGTCCGACAGGACCTGGTGAGGAATATCTGGCTATTTCTTTATAGCATGACAGTGTCATCCTCATAATTAGTAGAACATATTGGGTGATAAGATCCTTCAAAAGATAATTTCTCTCTCAGACTGGTAACTCTGACGTCACCTTTGACAAGATAGTTTATGAGGATGGTGGGATAAAGTGCAGGTTGGTAAAAAAGGCTGCTGACAAGTCTCAGTAACAAACAGAGCAATTTTCATTGCTTTGTCTTTCTTTACTTTGCTCTCTGATTGGTTTAGAAAACTTGTGCCATCCTCTTAACCAATGAAATGCTCATGAGATCCCACTGTTCCTTACCCTTTGACTGATGAACGTCTTTGGCTACTGTCATGGAAATATGTCGGAAACAACCTTAGTGTTGATGCTCAAAAAAGAAAAAATTGTAATAAAGGGATGGATTCTCAAAGATTTTTCAAATAAGTTTTACTTTTTATTTCTCTTTTCAAGTTAACAATTTATCTTCTGTCTCTCTACCTCAGGGTCACTCGTAAACTTACCTCAAATGCAGCCTACTTTAGAGATCTAACCAAGAAATGGTATCTGCTCTTCTCCTGGGGTAAAACAAGTACGTACCATCACTCTTACAATAGAGTTCTCTATTTGACGTCTCAGCAAACTCTTCAAGGAACTAATTTTGTGGGAATGATTTGAAAAGAAAGGCAATTGAGGGAAAAACAGATGAAGGAGGGGGGGGGGGGGGGGGCAAAGGAGGGAGAGTGGAGGAAGAAGTCACTCTTTTCCTTGTCACTTCTTCCCAGACCCTCACCACCCACTTTGAGAGTGGTTGTGAACTCTGTTAATATCTGTGTCTCCAATGCTATCTGGGATCTACTCTAAAAATATTTATTTATCTTTCAGGGAAATGTGCAATATACCTTTATTTACAGTTTCTTATAATATCTTTTTCCATCCAGAACGTGTAGAGAATCAAGTTTTACTTACTGCTTGAATTATTAACCATTTTGTTGCTGTATGAAAGCATTGTAGTTTTGTTTTAGTTTTTGAAAAGCCAGTCGATATGAATCAATAAAATTATTGGGAATGGCAAACCCTACTCACTTATTAAGACAATTAAATTGATGAAAAAGAAGCTATTTACCTGTGCGACTTCATTGCTGATTCAAGTATTACTTTCATATGTTTGCGCACAGTATATCATTTAAACTAAAGCATTTGTATAAGGATCAATGTCAGTAACCCAACAACAGTCAACTGATGACAAGTTAATGTTGGTTGAGGGAAGGGGTTGATGCACAGTTGCTAACATTGATCCTTGTATAATCAGGTTTGTCTGGCAGTGCACAGTATCACCGTGCCAATCAATCTGTCACAGCTGATATGGTGGACCTTGGTGTCAATGCAGTTCTTAAAGATGAAAAAAGTCAGGCTGAAGCTACAGTAAGATGTTCAATCATTAAGTTCACATTTGACCCTTTTCTCCTTTCTTTAATACTTTAAATTGAAGAACCGTATGTAAATGACCTAACTCACAAGTAAACCATGAGTGTCATTCATAGATGTTTTGCTCTCATGTTCTTGTTACTAAAGATAACCAAAGATGGGTGCAGGAAGACAAAGAGCTGCTATTCTGAGCCTGCAAACTGCAAGTCTAGCAAAGACTGTGATTATCTTGTGACCATGAAACCCATGGGGGACCAGGGAGAGTCAGGCGAAGTGGAATTTGAGCTTAGCGCTAAGAAACAATGGGTGGCCATTGGTTTTAACAATGAAAAGAACAAGATGGTGAGAAAAAAATTATTGTAGTTATTGAAATGTTAAGCTTGTGATTTAAGGTAACATTATTGGTTTTTTTTTTCTAGCCACAGTGCTTTGTCAGATTTATACGTCATGTTATGACGCCACAATATGTTGGCAAAATTTCATATGCTAAGTATCCAAGGCAGCCATTGATTGACTTCTGGGAATACACAGTGATTGTGATTGGCAAAAAAACTCAACTAATCAGAAGGAAGTATGACCCCAGTCATAACTTGATTAAACAAGTGATCTGCAGTTCAGGCTGCACACTACCCAGTGAAGGTTCCTGCTTAATTTCTACCTTTCCTCTTACTTACTTCGGTAATCTCTGTAACCCTTTAACTCCCATGAGTGACCAAGACAGAACTCCTCCCTACCATATCAATACAACAGAAAAGTGTTGAGGATCAAGAAAAATTTCAATTATTAGTTAATCCAATAACAAATTTTCAGAACTAACATCATAAGAATTGTATGTCAGAGAATTACTAAATGAGATCTTGGGAGTTAAAGGGCTAACTGGTCCTAACCCCCACGACAATCACTGCAGAATATCATTCTGTCATGCAACGAAGAAGCCATTTCTGTTCTGGTGATAATAATCAAATTGTTGACAGCACTGTTTGTTATTTACTTGTTTTCAGGATGGCACCGATGCCTTAATCTGCGCTGAAGTCAATGATAAAGTCACTGTAGAACATTATATGGCCGACCAAGGGTATGGTAGACCTACAAAGACCACCCCTGTAAGTACCTGGCATCCTTGACTGTCCAGTGGTATTTTTACCAGGTTACCAGTTTAACAAATAGATTCCAAGTTGAACATCAGTGACATACTCAGCTGCGCCTCATGTGCCACTTTTTTGTTCTTACCACATTTTGACGTCATCTGTGATCTATTACTGAACAGACACATGGCAACTTGGAATCTATTTGTTTTATATAATAAAGAATTAAAATATACAGAAAAAAGTTTTAATGATGACATCATTTATACGTCTGTCCTCTAATAGATCATAAGTGAGAACCAATCAGAATATGTGCATAACTGAGTTTACTATATAATTAGATATAGCTTGTATGAATCACCACATGAAATAATGAGTATAGAGTTGAAAATGCACTGATTAACTGAATTTTAGCGAGTTTCGATTAAGTGTGTGATGATTGACATATTTTTGTATTTCAGACTCCCACTTCTATTATTGCAACTCTTGCTGAATCAAAAGGTGGAGTTGTTGCCTGTCGGTAAGTCTCATTCCATCTGCAAGAGTATCACAAGTGGATCAAACCTTCAAGTTTCCCTTAACATTCATGGACACCAATTTTTGTCCTTGAGCATAAAGAGGCACTGAGAATGTCAATTATGGCTCAAAATGACAACACAATGAACCCGTCAAGGTTAGAATCTGGACTTCTTGATCCTGAGCCATTGGAGTCTCTTCCCTAAACCGAGACCAGGAAACCTTGAATCCAGAGTGTCAGGGGTGGGGTAGGGTTATTTTTGTCACTTGTGCGCAGTTCCATTTTCCTCTAACTTTTTAATGATATGAAAACACCAGAGGAAGAAATACTGCAAGAAATTGGGTAGAAATTCTTCCCTTTCTAGAAAAGAGAGATAAAACATGGTTGTCATTATTTATAATAGCTTTAAAAGGAAGAAGAAAGATGACAAGATGGTGGATCTTACAAAGGCATGGCATCTTGTGTATGCAAGTGGCCCTATGAGTAAGTGATGTTTTTTTAATGGTAAATATGTATTCATTATTTGACAGTGTGAACAGTTTTTGGATCAATGTCAGTATCTGAGCAACTGCACACTTACTCCTCCCCTAACTCAAGATAAAGCCTAACTTCTTATCAGTTGACTGCAGTTGGGTTGGTGGGGGGGGGGGGGGGGTTAGATGTGCAGTTTCTCAGATACTGATATTGATGCTTTTCTTAATAAACAGGTGGAGACAAGATAGGCATACACTCCACAACTCCAAAAACCAGCCCTCAGAAAGTGGACGTCAGTGCAATCGGAGAGCTTGTTGCAGTAGAGGAGAGCATTACATTGGTACAGGTTCATGGTAAGAGAGCTGATATTGTGGTCAAAACAAAGTTCATCCAAAGAAACCATTTTTGGGAAAAATTCACAATAGTCTAATTAATCTAAGAGTTATTTTAAACCTGATAAATCTCAAACAATTGAGAACCAATTTCATGGTGCTATACATTACACGCAACATGTCAATTATTTCCAAAAGATATTTGGAAAATTCCTAACATGGTAAAGCAAAAGTCTAATATGACTAGCTTGAATAATTTGAGAACCAATGACTTAACTGCGAACTTCAACGTTATCAGACGGTTCCTACACTAGTGTCTGATCTTAGACACTAATGTCTGAATCTAGACACAAGTGTCCAATTTTAGACACTAGTGTCCAATTTTGGACTTTAGTGTCCTATTTTGACACAAATGTCAGATCTTAGACACTGTTGTCTGATTTTAGACAATAGTGTCTGATTTTAGACAATAGTGTCCGATTTTAGACAATAGTGTCTGATTTTAGACAACAGAACCCAATTTTAGACACAAGTGTTCAATTTTAGACACTAGTATCCGATTTTAGACACTAGTATCCGATTTTAGACACTAGTGTCCGATTTTAAACACTTGTGTCTGATTTTAGATGCTATTGTCTGATTTTAGACACTAGTGTTCAATTTTAGACACTTGTGTCCGATTTTAGACACTAGTGTTCAATTTTAGACACTAGTGTCCAATTTTATGCGTCAGTATCCCATTTTAGACACTATCGTCCGATTTTAAACAATAGTGTGCAAAATGAGAAAGTATTTTCAGTCTTGACTTTCTATTTCTCACAGGCTGTTTAATGGTTATTGCGTGGATTGGCTTTGCATCGATTGGAATGTTCATTGCTCGTCACATGAAGGTGTTGTTTGGCCAGAGGGTTCTGCTTGGTACCAAAATGTGGTTTACGGTAAGACTTTTATTCTTTCAAACACAGTTTTATCAAAACACTTGTCGATAATTTCATTTATGGGAGGAGCACTGTATTTCACTTTTTATTCCAAGTATCGTGTTGATTTGTTAGTTGGGGATATAACAGCTCGGAGTTAGTTTCTCATTTGCTTATGATAATGAAAGATAAACCTACAGAAAGTTTTTACAGGTTCACTGGAAGAGTGAAATATTTTGGATAAATGTCAGTATCTAAGCAAGTACGCACCTGCCCCTCCCCAAACTCAACATGAGCCATAACTTGTTATAAATTGACTGTCATTGGGTCAGTGGAAGGTGTAGGTGCGTATAGCCGCTCAGATACTGACATTGATCCACATTTTGATTGTCATTTCTCAGCTTCACCGATTGTTAATGGTCTTGACAGTTGTGCTAACTATCCTTGGAGTTATCATCATCTTTGTTCATGCTGGTCGCTGGACCAAGGTAGGACTAAATCTTCATATCCTGTATCTTCTCTATAATGGTTAGCTGGGGACATTAGGGAACCCACACACTTCTCGCAAAGTGAAATTTCCTTTAAAAAATATTGTTAACTGCCTTAAGCAGTCTGGCCACAGTCCTCTAAAAACTGATGTAAATGATATATGCGCATTAGGGCATATTCATATGCACTATTATTATTATCTCTTTGACCTGCGTGACACCTCAGCCAATCACAACCACTTAACCAGTGACAACATCAATTTACATCATATCCCGGCGCAAAGCACAAGTCAAGAGTTTTCTAGAGGTGGATTGTTGACAGAACAAGAGGCTAGGCTTGTATTAGGCCTATCGATTGGCTACATGGATAGATAGTTCCCAGCCTTCTTTTTTCCTTTTACTCACAGGAAGCTGGTGCTCATCCAATCACTGGTATATTTGTACTGGTGCTTGCTGTTATTCAACCAATTATGGCAGTATTCAGACCCCACCCTGGAGAAGAAAAGTATGTTTGGAGAATATTTTTTTCTCTCTTTTCTCTTATGTATCCTCAGTGTTCATGTTCCTTATTGTTGGTGTTGCTTTTCTTTAGACGCTACATCTTCAACTGGGCTCATCGTGGTGTGGGGCTGTCTGCACTAATCCTGGCTGGTAAGGAGTCTTTTGAATCAATATCGCTTTAGAATGATCACTGGCTCAGCTCTTTCGCTCCTTGAGCTGAAAAACTGGTTACTCCTTGTTACACTAACAATACACTGTGACACCAGATTCCCTTGATTAGTTTATATAGAAAATGGAAACTAGCCCAGTAGATGGGAGAATCGCAAAGCAGATCTCAGAAGTTAAAGGAAGATGATACTGTGTGGAAAATGTTTGCAACTTTCTTTGAAACATCACACAAAGTCATACACTTTAGAGATCACTGAACTGTCAAACAAATTAGAGGCTGATATTATCTGCAATTCCCACTGATGGTTTTGGAAAATTTCTTTAGATACTAACCACTAATTTTTATAATACATCTTAAACTTCTCTTTGTTAAACTTCACAGTGGTGACTGTGTTCTTTGGTCTTCGCCTTCCTGATTCAAGGCAAGGTGACTCCGCCCTGTACCCCATGGTCGCCTACTGTGTGGCTTTGACTCTTGTGGTTGCTTACGACATCTATGATACTTTGTCAACGCCACAGGGCGAAGCATTTTTCAGTGTCGTTCCATCGGGAGGGAAAGAAGGTGATTACTTGTGGAGTTAGGAAACTGAGTTTTAATCAGAACTGATCATCCAGCTAACTTGTTAATTTATTGGGAGAACTCTGTTATTAATCAGAACTGTAGATGGCAAGATCAGTCAGTGTCTAGATTTTATACACTATTTTAAGGAAATGTTTCAAAGTTAGATGAAAGCATACAAAAAAGGTCATATTCTTCTGTAAACTTACCATTCTTTTGGCCATTTTTGATTGATTCTAATCTCCCTCACGTGACTGAATGACTATCGACTGTTATCATCACACTAAAGATACGAAACAGTGCCCATGCACACTAACGGTTAATGGAGTTCAGTCATATTCAATACTTTTGGTCTGTCAATTCCATATATGCTAGTCACATGACTCTTGTTGTATCTTTTTGTTTATTTTAATAACAGCTGAAGATGTTGAATTGCAGCCCCCTGACATTCCGGTATAAAAAATTCATTTCAGTATATCTTGTTCAGTTGTGTCTTTTGTTGTGCTTAATTCTGGTCCTGAGGAAGAAACAAGTAAAGTTTGTTGAAGGCGATTTAACAAATTTAAACGCTTTCATACCTTAACCTGTTAACTCCATGTATGACCGAGACAGAATGTCTTCTTACAATTACTAGTGATGAGAACATAGAAAAATATTTATATGGGAATTATTAATTGATCTAATACCAAATTCTCCAAACAAACACCATAAGAATTGTATGACAGACAGTGAGGAGAACTACTAATGAGATTTTGGGAGTGAAAGGTTAAATGACGTCAGTGCATTATGATCAGTGATATAGGTGACGTAAAATGCGTTCTTTAGGAACTCCTGCTGAAGTAGAAATTCTTAATTTCCTTCTCTTCCAGTTGTCCAAGCTTTGTGTGCAAATAGGGTACTACTCTCTGTGGATGTTTTCTTTCGGTTCTCACCTGTTGTTACTTTTTCTTCCTTTTGCAGACTGTAAATGAACGCAAATTTCTGTTTGCCTTTACGGTTCTTGTTTCAGT
Source organism: Pocillopora damicornis (assembly GCF_964200805.1). Taxonomy (NCBI): domain Eukaryota; kingdom Metazoa; phylum Cnidaria; class Anthozoa; order Scleractinia; family Pocilloporidae; genus Pocillopora; species Pocillopora damicornis. Next base: position 307,959 of record NC_142680.1, read on the forward strand.
TGGTGTTGTGATTGCACTTTTGGTGCTGATTGCAATCGCTGACAGGGAATCTCACGAACATGATCACGACAGCTAAATTAAAAGTCAAGGAGTGAGTTTATAAGGGTGTGCTATTATTTCAATATGCGAAACAATCAATCTCTAGGTTGAAAGCGTGGAGACTTGTAGAAAGAATCTATCTGAATTTTCTTCCTGAAATCATTAAACTGAAATTGTTCATTTTCTTCTTGTACAGTCCTTTAAATCTCATCCATTGTTTATCATCTGTATTTCTTTTATTTATTCTTTTGTATTTGATGTTTGTCCAAATCTGCATTCAATAAAATGAAAGAGGAAGTTACCTTTAAGGTCTCAGGGTACATATAACTCCCTCCCCTTCCCTCCCGTTCCTTCTTTGCTGGAAGTGCAAGATCCCTGTCTCTTTCCCACTACTTGTCTAGAAAAAAGGTGATAATTTATGATAATCTTACATCCTGGTTTATCCTCAAATGCCATTGGGTCACTAGTGTCGAACTGACCCTGTCCCCACCCCTCCAGAGAATCCTGCTTATACTCTTTTTAGGTGTTCTTCTACTTAAAGTTGTTTTCATAGTTCCTTTAAATCACCTCTTTCTCTCTTTTCAGGTTGATGCAACAAAATTCCTCAAGCAGAGGAATGATCAACCTATGAACTGAAGTGGTACCAAAACTATCGTATAAGAACTAGTTGATAGTTGATAGTGAACATTTTTGGTAGCCCATTTATCTTTTTAATAAGGTTACATCTGTATACTGTCTCATTTATTTTCTGTGAACATCACTTTTTCATCGGGATGTAGCTTTCTTTTTTTTTTAGGTGAAATGTTTATAAGAGCAAACAGTTATTAATGGATGAGGTGGTAGAGGTCATACGTTTATGAAGAAATATATAGACTAGTAAAAAGTGTTCAGAAGATTTTCCTCTAGGTAATAGTATGCATAATGCTGATATATTTGAATGATTCAAACTCTAGCAAATATTTAGACATTTTGACGATGATTTATCGTAAATAAAACAGTCATATGTTTGAGAAAGGGTTTCCTATAGAGGTCTTGGCTCAGTTCAAAGCCCTATTTGCAATTGTTTTACACCATGTTTTTACAATCTCTCCAAAGAAGTCTCTGGCTGACACACTCTTGCTCATTGAGAGCTTGACTGTTTCAAGTCAACTATGTGATTCATAATGGTAATAGGACCGAGTGGAGTCCAATTCGGTCTGTAATCATACAAGTGATTAACAAAATCGGACGACTTGTCAATCATGAGAATTATAACAGACAGAATTGGAAGACAAAAATTGTGTTACCAATTAATCATAACCTTCACAATTTCCAAAAACAACAAATACATTTAGGACAAATATCTGTGGTAGAGACAAAGTCTAAGTAAAAAATTCCTCAACTTTGGAAATTCCCCAATTTTTTTCAGGATAAGTGGTTGTTGCTGTAGTTATTGTGATCAATTCTATGATTGGTAGATTTGGCTGAAAGGGCTGAGCATGATTCGAAATTTCAACTGCCTGATTATAGCCAACTGTCTGATTACATTGTGTAATTACAACTGCAGAATGATTCGTGAAAAATAAAGCAGCTAAAGCACCAATCACATTTGAGTAAATTGTAATGGTTATGATCAAGGGGAGAACTGAAGGGTGTGATACCTGGAAATGCCTTGATATTCACCCTTGCAGTGTAGCTTGGTGAAATTTCATGATACTATAGCAACAGTGACGAGACTAGTGCAGTCTGCACCACATGACTAATGATTGAGAAACCCCTCCTTGGTTAAAACAACTTATAAAAATTTAGACAACTTCCTGTACAATCAAAGGAGCATTACCACATGATGCACAGTAAGTATTTACAATTAAAGAAAAACTGTGAAAATATCAGTAAATCCCAACACTCAAGGGATAAACTTGCAAGAAAGTGGGTAAAAAAAACATTGGGTAATGAGAAAAAACCTGTATACAAATACATCCCAGACTATTTATAGGCTTGGTATAACATAAAGAAAGAAAGCAATCACCAAAAAAAAAAAAGGAAGAAAAGCTTTAAAATTTAAAAATTAAAAAAAAACAAAAACAAAAAAAAACAGCAAGTTCCCTGGGACAGGATCTGCACCTAGTCTGCGACCACAGTTTCATGGTACAATGCTCAACCCACAGAGCTGCAGGAAAATTGCCACGAAATTGAGAGCAAATTTAAGTCAATTTGTAACGAGTCAACAACATAATGTTAGGATCAAGTGTGCAAACATTCTGAGGGAAGAAGTGTTTTGACTCTAAGATGACATCAGAACTAAAACTCTGCTGTTTGCCAGTGACATAATTTTCAAATTCAGGGGCACTCTCCTCCTTTAACTCTCACGAGTCACCCAGACAGAATTTCTCCTTACAATATAAATACAATAGCAAGCAGATAAATGATAAGAACAAAGAAAAATATCAATTTGGGGATGGGTAGTTGATCCAATACTACCAGTAAATTCTCTGAACTAATATTATAAGAATTGTATGATTGACAGTAAAGAGAATTACAAATTTGATCTGGGAGTTAAAGGGTAAATGATTTTTTCCTTCATTCTCAACACTTCTGCTTCATATAATGGTGATATTGTAGAGAGAAATGCTGTGTTGGTCACTTATGGGAGGTTAAGGGTTCATTTTCCCTCCTCCCCTGCTATAATCCTTAGTTGATGTAAAAAGTCTAAAGGTGAGAAAACCACAAAAAGGTCAAGAGTTGCTAATTATTGAAAAGATCATTCACTTGGTAAGATTTCAGTTTCTAAATTTCTACATTATTTATATTCCCTTTTTGGCAGAATAAAACAACATTTGAGATTCCAGTTAAAGATACTGTTCAGCTCTCTGCTCAGAACAGTGGAGGAGACATTCACACAGCCATCAATGGTCTCCAGTTCTCCTCTTCAAAAGGTGAGATCGCTGGGATCAATGATGAGGTTTCCAGAGATTTTTCCTGCATCACATTAAGAATTTTAGTTATTGCAGTAGATCATTTTGAAGTTTTTTAATTTTCTAATTACAGATCACATTTCCTTTTGCACAGAAGGTTAACATAAAACATGATAATCTTTAAATTTTTTCCAAGTTATAACCTTTGATCTGAAATTCAACCGTCACAGATAAATCACGCACCACCCAAAAGGGGTCTAATGAGACAAAGAAAGATGACAGAAAACCAAACAAGTCAAAATTAAAGAAAACAAGTAGTTCACTGCCAAACAAGATGAACACTTCAGAATCAGTTCAGCTATCCTCTAAGTGTTTTCTCTATGGAAAAGAGACAAGAAATAACCTTGAATCAGAAGCAGACACTGCTATTGGAGGAAGAGACTCAGCTTTGTTCCTCTTCAGAATTAGAATTCTGGGATGTTCAAGGTTCCATTCACTCTCAGTTAACTGAATTATCAATCTTTCTTGTGTTTAGGACAAATTTCCTTTTTGCAAGCTATCAGCAATTCAGAAAACCTAAGCATCTATTCAGGTAATATCCAAAAATGTAAATTTTACAGTTTTCCATAATGATTGTGGTTCAGATGCCAACTTTTCCATTTCAAAAACAATAAAGTTTTTCAGGTTTTTTATTTGTAGGGGTGGCACAGATATGCTTGATGAAAAAGACTGTGGTATGAATAGTGATAATGATGACGAAGTCCATGTTAGTTCCCAACCAAATGGGAATGGCACCCAGGGAGCTAATAAGTGCCTGGCCATGGGTGAAGAGTGTGATTCACAAGGAACCTCTGAGATGCCTCGAGATGATGATGATGTCATAGAAGATTTTGATGATGAAGACTAAGGGGTGAACAGAGCTTCTGACACCTTCCATCTGGGAATGGCAGTCATGCAGGGTGGTTCATCTGAGTGTGATGCAGTGCCCCCCTCAAGGTTGTCATCATTTGTACAAAAGCTACAGCCATTACTCTGGTAGACCCACACTTTACAAGGGTTGGTTTGAAGAAAAGTTTGTCTAATTTCACAAAACTTGTGGTCTAAATAGTGGTAATGTTAAATAACCGAAGACCTGGATTGTAAATTGTGTACAAAACAGTAAAAACATATTATCTGTAGTTTGTTTTGTCAAATACATCCAAGTTTAGAAGCTCTTCATTGAAAGATTACAACTGACATTTGGTTCATAGTGCAGCACTGACTTCCTCAACTCGCTGCTATCAGGCTCAACTGATAGTGTTTTATAATGTTCACAGGAAGAAAGAGAAGCACTAGTTTGAATAGTTATACAGATGGGAGGAAAAAGCAAAAGATCTGTAAATATATATCAAATTATCAACTGATTTAACAAAACATTTTCCTTTGGTTATTACTTGTATTATGTATTTTCATGAAGAAAAAGTGCTTCACATAAGATGAAACTTAAAAAAAAAACAAATATTAAAAGGGAATGACAGTTGATAATGGTTGGATTCAAAGGCTCCAAGATCGATGATTATGGGCTTCTCTGCATTGTATGCTCTTGTTTTGATACTCACAGCTATGTCAT